>NW_027616905.1:0-171316 GCF_964187855.1 Myxine glutinosa | reverse complement strand
GCTCGCGACCCACGTACAGGGAAAACATGTCGCCAAACGCCTTCTTCACAAAGGGAATAATTAATTATATATCTTTGTAGTTTCTAGTATGTCTCCTAAATCAAGGATGTAACCAACCTCGGGAGAAATATAGACATTACATATCCTTGATTGTTATTGTATTCAGCACGTGTATCCAATCATTCATCTACCATTTAGCCTAGTGTATGAGAATATTTTCTTCGGCCTGCGCTCGGGTCTGATATGTTTAGATAAAGAGCCAAAAGGGCTCAGCCTATCCCATGCTTACATCTGTTTGTCTAAGTTTGGCCTTCTTCAGGAAGGGACGAGGGAAGGTGGGTCTTTATGGCCCAGGGTTTGCTATGTCTTTAGCGCAGATTCTTGTCTGATATTTTGCTATAAATGAAATGCCTTTTTACTTATTTTTCAGCGAGTGTCTTGAGGAATTGCCCGCTGCGTGTTAGGCGGTGCATTCTCGAGCCTTGCTCCACACTGTGTGTTTGTAATCGATCCCATTAAACATTGTTGCTCTGATTCTTCTTCTTCTTCCTTCCCTTGAGGTCTTCGACCGACAATTTTGGTGTCAGAAGTGGGATCATCCAAGTGTGCAGACGAGGTGGACCCTCACGTTCCAGGTCGGGAAGGAGGCCTGCCGGCATCAGATTTGGGTAAGCATTTTTGCACATCGAAATTGAAGCCTCCTGCCTTACTTTGGACGTGTGGACCTCTGTCGCCTGTACTACCTGGCTTGCATTCCGAACCATATTTAGTTTAAACCAGAGCAGCAGTGGGTAACGAATCGATTATACAGGGCGCCCGAGATAAGGAGGGATATCCCTCAGGTAAGCTTCCTGCGTGGGAAGCAGGTAGACCCATATGTGGGTGATAGATAATAGGTGTTAAGTTACTCCGGCGTGAGAACTGCGTTTAAGGTTAGGGATCGGGGGGCGACCCGATCTTAGGACTACCAGGAGGGACTAGCCCAAGAAAGGTAGGACCATGAGTATTTTAAGTTAAGCTACGCACTGGATGTGTTGGAGTGAGCACAGGTATGTTGTGTGCTGAGTGGAAGCGATGCTGCATTGTCGAGCATGCTTCCAAGGAAGACTTTGGGATGCTAGAGTTGGAAGCGTTTTTGTTTTGTATCTCAAGGGAGATATTGGTTATTTCTTATATGTGGAAATAGAAAATGTTTATGTGATTTTTGGAGAATAAAGGGTCAGTCACATGGTATTTGTGTATAAGGGAATGAATGATCTGTCATTGCAGCGTGTATTTGTGTTTATTGTGTGAGTCATTGAAGTGTGTCATGGATTGACAAGGGGTTCCCCAAATTGCCTGCGGGCGTTGGGCAATCCGGATGAGTAAAATTGGCAGGGAATAATGAGTATGTTATGGAGAGCATGTGTAGACAGGGCTTTAAAACAAGTGTTCAATTACATCCCCACATTAACGGCTCTCCAAATGTAGCAAGGGAGAATGGGAGTGAAAGTCAAAAATGATAGGCTGTCAACTGACTGGGTGTTTATTCAACGGCCTGGCCGGGGCTTGTATTTGGCCGACTTGGGATGGCAGAATGCGTTGAATGAAGGCAAGAATGACATGTGATGCTGACGTGAGTCCAATCGGAAGGATGGATGGTTATGGTTTCACCCGGTCTGTTTATCTGTCTGTCTGTCCGGACACGGAGCTCTTGGGGAGAGCCAGATTGGGGGGGGGGAACAATGAATGTAAAGTTGTGTATTTCGTTTAAAAACGTTGTGTTAGATTGCTACATGCAGAATGACCCCAATCGAGAAGGTGATTGGGGGCTGGTGAAGATTGGATCACGGCTCTGCAGACGAGGTGAACAGAACTCCACCAGGTATGTGGGAATCACATCAATTAAATTATTGCTCAAAGGGAGGTGATAGAGCAAAATGAAGAAGATTGTCATGTGGACCGCAAGGCTAACCTCCGCTCTTGCAGGGAAATGGCTTTGGGAGGCTAGTTATTTTTCAGATAATTTTTCCAGTGGGTTTATACTGGTGTGAAATTCGTGTATCTAGGAAGGAAGGGAAAAAAAATGTCCAGGTATTGATAGGATAACAGTGAAATTTTGAAGTGAAGTGAAGGATAACAGTGAAGTGTTAGTGTGTTCGTTGCGATTTTTGGGAATGGCAGGGTATTGTCGTACATGGATAATTGACTATGCGTTACTAGCAAAACCTCTATATGAGGCGACGAAAAACGACCAGCCACAGATGGTGAACTGGACGGACAATCGAATACGCTGCTACGGAGGACTCAAACGAGCCCTGGTAACGGCCCCAACCTTGGGCCTTCCCGACTATAAAAAGGCCTTCACACTTTTCACCCATGCAGTAGGAGGATTCGCACAATCCGTGTTAACTCAGACTCATGGAGATAGGGAACGTCCGGTAGCCTATTTCAGCAAAAAGCTTGACGCGGTAGAACAAGGCTTTCCGCTGTGCTTACAAGCCGTGGCGGCTGCCCGATACGCAGTTGAGCGGACGGCCGACATAGTTATGGGACATCCGGTCCTTTTACAGGTACCGCATTGCGTCCATACACTACTACAACAGCGAAACACACAGCATTTCACAGCCACTCGACAGATGCAATACGAAACGGCATTAATTATGGCACCCAACGTGACGGTGATGCGGTGTACCGTTCTTAACCCAGCGACACTTTTGCCAACAAAGGAGGCGGGAATCCCGCACGTTTGTACGGACGTGGTCCAATTAATATCAACGGTAAGGCCTGACTTACAGGACACTCCGCTACAGGAAGCCGATCATACCTATTACGTCGATGGTTCAGCCAAACGGGCTTGGGACGGATCCCTGTTATCTGGGTACGCAGTATGCTCGGATACGGAGACGGTCGAAAGCGGCCGCCTCCCGCCCACCTGGTCAGCACAACAAGCTGAACTGTACGCACTCACGAGAGCGTGCGAAGTAAGCGAGGAAAAAGCAGTGACAATTTATACTGACTCGGCATACGCACACGGAGTGGTCCACGACAAAGGGGCCATATGGAAAATGAGAGGGTTCCTCACTTCAGCGGGAGCACTCATTAAAAATGGGGACTTAGTGCGTAATCTGCTTCATAGTATTATGCTTCCACGTGAAATAGCTGTAGTTAAATGCCGAGGTCACCAGCGTACAGACGACGCTGTGGCCCGTGGAAACGCCCGAGCCGACGAAGCAGCAGCACAAGCGGCAAACCAACAGGTTGGATATAATATGCCAGTAGTTACGCGCAAACAGGGCGCTAAAGCGACCGCCCAGACAGACGTTCCGACATCCGCACCTACAGAGTTCGATGTAATACAATTACAAGCCGCGGCCTCAAACGTAGAACATCAAGATTGGATTAAATTGGGAGCTCAGCGCCCCGCAGAAGGACAAATGTGGACGATTAATGACAAACCCGTGGCACCGCGAGCTTTATTGCCATGGTTGGCACGCATGGCGCATCAAAATGGCCATGTGTGCCATAGGGGGGTGATGAGGCAGGTCACTTCCACCTGGGCAGCACCAGGCCTTTCGACTGTGGTTACCATGGTCTGTCGCTCGTGCGCTATATGTCAACGGCATAATAGGGGGGCACCCCCCAGACGCCGCCACAACGCGGGTCACCCGGCTCCCGTCGGGCCGTTCTGTCATATCCAGTTCGATTTTTTCAATTTACCGCCTTGTATGTCCTTTAAGCATGTACTGGTAGTGGTGGACATGTTCACCAAGTGGGTGGAGGCCTACCCATGCGTCAGGGCTGACGCTATAACGGTGGCCAAGTGCCTTTTGCGGCACTTTATATGTCGATTCGGTGTCCCGCAGAAAGTGTCATCCGATCAGGGCGGGCACTTCACAGGTGACGTCATTAAAGCCGTGTTAAAGGCCTTGGGAGTGATACAGTCGTTCCACTGTGTTTACTGCCCGCAATCGGCGGGACTTGTAGAACGAACGAATGGCACACTGAAAGGTAAGTTGGCAAAGATTTGCGACGAGACAGGCCTCAAGTGGCCGGAGGCCCTTCCGCTAGCGTTAATGAGCGTGCGCTCCACTCCAGGGCGCACCACTGGTCTCTCTCCGCACGAGATATTAATGGGTCGGCCCATGAGTTTGCCGGTATCGGCGCCAGTGGATATGGCAGCCCTTGAATTACCTATCATGGATGACATGCTTCTAAAGTTTTGCATAGGTTTGTCCCATGTAGCGCGCAGCATACATGAACGCGTTCGGGAGGCCCTGCCGGAGCCAGCAAGCAAGCCTATCCACACCTTCGAGGCAGGAGATTACGTGCTGGTGAAGCATTTCACCCGTAAGACTGCGCTCGAACCAAGGTGGACGGGGCCATACCAAGTTCTTCTGATCACACCAACAGCGGTGTTTTGTGAGGGCAAGTCGTCCTGGGTACATGCCACACATTGTAAGTTGGCCATACCCACAAACACAGACACCTCAAACGCACCACCACAGATCGAGGATGCTGCACCACCGCCTGTTAGGGGTGGCAATCACACTTAGTTTAATATACCGCTTTGCCAGCACTGGGGACATGAGGGCATGGGCGAACACGGAGACATATGCATATGGCGACCAAACCATTAAGGTCTACCGGCAGAGAGTTATCTGGGGCCAGAGGCTAAAACAGGTGTCTGCAACAGGTGCATGGGATGCTAAGAGAGGTATTAGAGGACATTGGATTGACTTTAAATTGAAATGAAAATTGAAAGGGTGGATTAGGAAAATGAATTTGTTCAAATAATCGTGGCATCTGTGGGATGCAACAATTCACAGACAGAATAGTGTATGGGAGCCGTCATCTGGGAAGCGTCGTTAAATGGCAGTAGGTTTAGACAGATATTGAAAGGGTTCGTGCAATGTCATTTTGGGGCTTATGGCTCGCCATTGTCTGTCTGCCAGTTATGGTGGGCAAAGGGAAGAGGGAGTGATACTGCTCTGGCCTCTTGCTCGGCAGAATTGAGTATTGCTGGTTTTACCCCTGTTCAAAATTGAGCTCTCGAGAGCTGATTAACATTAGGATGCATCTCTCAAGGGACCCCTGGGTGGTCTCGAGAGCTGAGGTGTGAAATATGATGACGTTGTCTTATGGACACTTTGTGAGTGGCTAGACACGTGCCTGAAAGGGGAAATTGTATTCATAACTCATGTGGGTTGTGTCTGAAGAAAAGGTTTAAAAGGAAGTGTGAAGAAGGTCATGGAAAGTGCAAAGATGATTGGAGTGGAAAGTCGAATCAGATGGATTATTTGTCAATGACAGGTGACTGCAGGAATTGATGAGAAAGTGGAGGAAAAGGGTTATAAAAAGTTAATGGAAAAGGCAGGAAATAAAGGAAAGTGGTTAGTTATGGACTGTTGTTTCGTGATAAGAAGGTGATACAAGGGGTTGGCTTGCACTGGGGGGGAAATGGTTGGTAAATCATGTATTATTAGATGTAGGGAAGATGATTAAAAGGAAGGTATTTTCGGAAATTGGTGAAAGTAAATATGGCATTCGAATTTCCAGACACGACACAGGAAATGCGGCTATGAATAAGCCAACCATCTGAGAGATAAGGTAACTAAATGCCAATTGGTGGGACAGGGGGCTAGGAATTTGACCATGGTGTGTGTAAGAAAGTATTGTTACAGACACGACTTTGATGTTAAGGTGGGCCGAGCGGAATGGCCGTCGTGTCCGCACAAATTACCCGATTGTACTCGAACGTTGACGGAGCCGCGCTACGCTGGATCAATAAGGAAAAAGAAGACACACGGCTGGATTATAATGACAGACACCAATG
The DNA here is from genome assembly GCF_964187855.1 of Myxine glutinosa. NCBI lineage: Eukaryota > Metazoa > Chordata > Myxini > Myxiniformes > Myxinidae > Myxine > Myxine glutinosa. The sequence continues at coordinate 165,501 of NW_027616905.1, read as the reverse complement.
TTTCGATTCTCAATTATATTCGTACGGAAAAGGTTAGATTACAGGGGCTAGAGGTAAAGCACAGAAAAGATGGGCACTTAGACACAGGCTTATCTTAACCCCGGACAGACGACAGGTAAACGGGACAACGGCTGACTCACACGGGGGTTGATGGCAGGGAAAGGCAGGTATCGGTGGCTCCAGGTGCACCTGGGCTCGGGGCAGAATCAACACGGTTCGGTCCGGTCCAAAGATGCGGGGAGGTCACAGCGCTCGGAGGTAACGTTCTTTCACAGGCGGGTTCTCTTCCTCTCAGCGATCGCAGGCAACGTTCTTTCTCAGGCGGGGCGCATCTGACGTCACATCCGGCGCGGGGCCGCGTATATCCGGCGGGGAGTGACACGCCCTCGGCTCGTTAGCGCCGCCCCAGATGGAATCGGTCCGCCCTTCTGATTGGGTGCGGGGGGTTACCAGGCTCCGCCCTTGAGGAGGAGCTGACAGCCAGCCCCTCCGTGGTAACCCCGTGGAGCGCGTGGTCAATGGCGCTAATCGAGCCGGTGTGAGGACGCATCCTCCCCCCGCGCCGCCGCCATCTCCTCTGTTGTTGTTGTAATTGTTGGGGAAGAAGATGGAAGGAGGTATGGGAAAGGTCCTAAACTCACTACTGATGCCATATAATCACATTCTGGTGCAACGAAGAGTCATAATTAATGGAAACGAGGCCTTAACTGACATAGACTAAGAATAACTAGCAAGATGTCCGAAAGTTGTCTACGTGTGGTGCGGTGGACCTGGGCACGACATTTAATGGGGGAATAAGGGGAAGGTCGGCTCTACTGATTGTTGTTTACATGCAATGGGACTAGGGAATGGGGGATTAGGGAAAGTTGGGGAGTATTGGAGAAAATAGGGGAATATTTACAAGCGGATATGGAGGCCAAATTCCATATTCGCAACATTGCACCCTTCTCTACCCTCGGGGCGTCCCGACCCGATAAATTTTTACCTACTTTAGTGTGGCACGCAATGTAGTTCCCTCTACTATTAACTCTACCCTGAGTGCGACAGTTTTATAGATATTCACAAATGAGTAAATATGTCCCCCTGCGACGTTGCACCCTTCTCCTCTCAGAAACACACCCACAGGATAACCGAATCCGGAAAGAATTCTCAAACTAAACATACAGCCGGTAGGGAGCATTATTTACAAGATTACGCTGATATCTACACTACGATCCAGGACCTGTCTTTGGAGGAACACATGCAGATGTTATGCATAGAGAGAGCGCGCTTGCCAGCATCGATACACCAACCCACGAGTGCTCTGTGGCCGACGGCCTTTAATAACGTGCAGAGCACCCTTCCCGAGCATCAAAAGCACCACCCCACCACCAATCGGTGCAGTCACCATTGTTCATTGGAATAAAAATAAATTCGACAACCCCTAACCCTGCAGGTGTCTCTTGCTCTTCTTGTGGTGCACTTGGTGTTAACTAAAAGTGGTTCACCTGTATGGCATAGGTGCCACGTTGACCCATAGGTCCATCCCCGGGTGGTGCTTGGCCGCAAACGAACTGCGGTCCATTGTGGGTGGCCACAAACATTGCGGTCCATATGGTGTATCGATCCCGGCAGCAAACAGCGAAAGTGCAGGCCCACAACTGCGCAGCCAGCACCTCTCTCTCCTCTCTCTCTACCCCAAAGCCAGATCCTCGGAGGTGGGAGACAAAAGAAGCAGACAAGTGAGTAAGGTGGTAAGGGCGCAAAAGTGCACGCAATGTAAGGTGATGCACACTGGGGGCACATGGGAACCAGGTGAGACAGGTACGTTCCTATCGTACGCCCCCCCCCCCCCCACCAGGTAACCTACATGGCCCCTCCCTTACCCCTTACTGTATCCACAAAACACAACACTACCCATAAACATCTACTTTACAAATCAACAAACATCCCTACTGTCTTCCCCGTTCCTCCCATAAACCAAATTCGTCGTCTCTCCCTCCTAACCAATCAAATTTGCCATTTTCAACTCTCATCAAAATTTGCCATTTTCAACTCAACATCAAAATTTGCCATTACCAATTCATCATCAGTCCCTCCTAAGGAGGGAGAGATGGAATCACCCCAATGTCTCATCCACGTCGTGATGCGTCTCACAAATCCACACAGCAATTCTCATTTCTGCAACACAAACAAAGAAAACACAGGTGTGGAGTCATCATCATCACCACAGGCAAGTGGCTGCGTATGGTGCGACAGGTTCATCAATCCTAACTATTTCCTAAATGACTTTAACAACTTTACACTACCCGGGGTCTTTCTCCGGCCAACCCATTGGCCCTCTTACACTATGGGTTCTAAAAACCAATTCCCATTGGCCAAACTGTGGTGCTCTTCAATTTGGGGTCTCACTCCCCCGATTCATCTCCCGGTGCCCTCGCACAATTTCAGGGCTGCGACGTGTACCTCTCCCAGCGGGTCTACCCACCTGCACACCTCCACCACTGCAGTTGCCTCCGAGCTTACCTGCTCCTCACCCTAACCTAACTACCTGGGGAAGGCCGTCTGGCGCTCTCCCCACTCGGTGCCCTCTCTGGCATGGGGCTGCCCGATCCACACCCGGGATCCTCAGGCACCCACTCACAACTACCGGCTCCCAGAGCCCACCTGCGGCCTCACCTGGCCGACATCCTCACAGTGGTGGAGTGCCCAACCAACTACACACACTAACAGGCTACACGCCCAGCCATTTCCACGACACTAATGCACCCATCCACAACACCATTCTGCAACCGCACCACAAATGCCAATTTCCAACCACAATTTACCTATACCCTCTACCTAACACTTACACTACCCGCCCCGGGTACTCGTGAAAGGGGTCCACTCTTCCCCCATCCACACCTTCGCACCATGCACACCACTCCGTACCACTTACTCCAACTCTCTCCACACACCTGTACCTGCACACCTGTGCTCTCACACCTGGTGCCACCTGCACCCTTCTCTCCCCAAGCGCATTCGCGCTGATCCACAACACTCACTACTCATCCACTGCTCCACACACCTGTCCAGTTGCACACCTGTGCAATCACACCTGTTCAATTCTCACCTGTTCAATCTTCACACACACGGCATCATCTCAGCTAACTACTCCCTTCTGAAACTTGCGCTTCCCAGTCGTCCCTTTAAACTATTGCGCTCCCACGTCATTATCATCCACACTAATCTACCTGCGTCCCTACTACAGGTATCAGTCACTAACTAAACTTAACGTCACCTAAGGTCATCTTCTCTAGATCCCTACACCCAATATCCTAACCCACCCGGGCTAGTTTTCACTGCCATACACCCCATAAGCTATTGCTCCTTTGCCCCCCACCTGTGAGGGATGGTGGATTTGCCATCCCACCACATCGGGGGTCTCTCACTACCAATTTTGCACATCAAATTTCAACAAATTAAAAATTTGCCAATCACTGCCCATCATCTGCCAATCACTACTGCCAATCCCTTGCCAATCATCAAATTTTGTTTTTCTCTAATTTTGGGTCCAAAACACTAACCTCATCACCCAGTCGACTCACTAATACCTCTCGGTGCGCCAATCCCTGTCCAAAGCCCGGCTTCGTAAAGCCAAGCAATGGATGCTGGTTGTTTTGTGCCAGCGGCTGGATGCGTCCGGCACTCGGTGCAGGGAAGGAGGTTTACCCGGGCCGAGATCCCACGCACCATCTCGGCACGGAGCCATCCCATGGCTCGATCTCGGCCTGCCGGAATGCCTCAACAAAACGTGGTCGCTATAGCGACCCTTCCTATCCAGCTGCCCGCTCCACCTAGTGGAGCCTGGACGCGGCCGTTCAAAGCGAGGCCCGGCACGCACCGAGGGCCCGCTTCGGCTAAAAGTCGCTCTAACCTCTAACCCGTGTAACGTCGATGCTTCACCTGCATGCTTACACCCCGCAGCCCGTTCCTTGCTCACACATCCAGCCGTGCCCATGCTCCTCGTACCTTTCCTTACACACCCAGGTACCCTCATTCCACTCACAGCCTTGGTCACACACCTGACCACCGAACACTTTGGCACACATTCGTTGGTCGCACACCTCACCAAAACACCTCTTCGCGCCCCCTCCTCAGTCACCTCCTCTGTGACAATCACAGGTGTGCTCTCATTCGCACACCCAACCACGTGCCTCACCACCAACTCCAGCGTGCATTCCCACTCACGCTCTACCATTCCAGGTGTGCATCCTTCCATCCCAGGTGTACATCCTCGCTCACCTGTCACAACCAGCTCACTCTCCTGGTCACTCTCACTACTCTCACCACCACTCTTGACCACGCACTCACCCTTACTCTTGACAGCACACTCTTTCCTCATGCACCTGTCCGTCACACACCTTTCTCGCGCACACTCTCCCGTTACACCCTCTGTAACACTCACCACACCGCGCTTCCATGTGCCCCCTCGCACACGCGCTACGACCGACTCACTCTTGCCAGCACACTCACTCCTTGGCACGCACTTTTTCCTCACACACCCCAGAGTCGGACTTTCTCGCACACCTCCTCTTTCGCACACCAGACCTGTCGCACACTTCACCAACGGCCTCTCACGAACACCCGGGTCTATCTCGACCCCCAAGCTTCTTAAATCCCCTGGCGCATCATACGCACGACCATATTGGTCACCACTTACACCGGGTCCTCTTCCTCTTCGCTTCTCCTCCATCACCTGCGAATCCCTCATCCGGTTAATGAGCACATCATCACGATCCAAACACAGACTTTGGACCAATTCTTTTATCTCCTCTTTTATTTCTTTCTTATCCCCTCTCCGTCGCTTCTTAATTTCGCTCATCCCTTCTTCCACTTCTTCTAGTTTCTGCTTCACCTCTTTCATTCCCCGGTACGTCTCCTCAAGCTCGTCCTCCAAGGCTACCTTGACCGTTTCCATGTGCGTCCTCACCTGCCGGTCCTTCGTCTCCATTACCTCTATCACCTCGTCCAACCTCGTTGTCAGTCCCTCACGTACCGTCTGACACTGCCTCTTTGTCACTATCAAGTCGTTTTTTATGTCGTTTTGTGTCGCTTTCAACCCTCCTATTACCGCTGTGTTCTTCTTTACCTGTTCCCCCAACTCCTTTTGTCCCACTGTCAGTTGTTCTACTCCCAGCGTCAACTCCTCTATACCCCCTTGCAATTTTACAGTCCCCTTTCTCACCTCCTTCTCCATGCGCTCCTTACAGTGCCTCACCTCCTCGCGCACTCCTCCGACCTCCTCACTCACTCCTCTTCTGATCTCCTCTCCCATCACTTGCATCTCCTGCCCAGATGCCACCCTCATCTGCTCCATTTCCTCCCTGTGAGCATCCAGTTTGGTTTCTACCCCCATTCTGACCCCCTCTATCTGCTGCCCCATTTGGTTAACTTCCCTTTCCGCTTGGTCCCTCATGTCCCTCAATTTGCCTTCCATACTGTTTTCTAACCCCTCTAACCCAGTTTTCACTCCCTCTATCTGATTCTCCTGGGCAGCCATTCTATTTTCTACCCCCTCTAACCCAGTTTTCACTCCCTCTATCTGATTCTCCTGGGCAGCCATTCTATTTTCTACCCCCTCTAACCCAGTTTTCACTCCCTCTATCTGATTCTCCTGGGCAGCCATTCTATTTTCTACCCCCTCTAACCCCTTTTGCATCCCTTCCATTTGATTCTCTTGAGCGGCCATTCTGTTTTCTACCCCCGTTAACCCCTCCTGTATTTCCCCTAATCTATCGTCTAATTTCCCAAATTTCATGTCTAATCCCTTAAAATTATTGTCTAATCCCTCACTGGTACCCCTCGCTTCGTCCCTCATTACCCCCATTTCGTTTCCCATTACCCCTAATTGGTTACTCTGCAGTTTGAGGGACGCCTGCATTTGCGCCATAAATTGCTCCATGAGGACCTGCATCTGGGCCATCCCTCCCACTTGTGCAGCGGGTGCGGCCGCCGTAGCTATGTGCGAGGCGCCATTTCGCGCGTCTGCTACCCCCGCTGTTTCGCTCTCCTCACGTGTCTCAATTTGGTCCTGGACCGACCCTGCTTCACTCTCCCCTACCGGACCCCAGCCGTCTTGATCCGCCATAGCGCGACTTTCAAAATTCGAGTTTCGTAACACAAATCCAAATTTTGCTGTTATAATTTCGTCGAGCGCAGTAACCGCGGGACCGCGCTCCGGATCGATTTTGTCGAGCGCAGTACGCGCTCCGAATCGATTTTCCCTCCCAAAATTTGGGCCTAACTAATTTAGTCCCGGGTCCGAATCTCACTCCTCGACACCAATTGTTACAGACACGACTTTGATGTTAAGGTGGGCCGAGCGGAATGGCCGTCGTGTCCGCACAAATTACCCGATTGTACTCGAACGTTGACGGAGCCGCGCTACGCTGGATCAATAAGGAAAAAGAAGACACACGGCTGGATTATAATGACAGACACCAATGTTTCGATTCTCAATTATATTCATACGGAAAAGGTTAGATTACAGGGGCTAGAGGTAAAGCACAGAAAAGATGGGCACTTAGACACAGGCTTATCTTAACCCCGGACAGACGACAGGTAAACGGGACAACGGCTGACTCACACGGGGGTTGATGGCAGGGAAAGGCAGGTATCGGTGGCTCCAGGTGCACCTGGGCTCGGGGCAGAATCAACACGGTTCGGTCCGGTCCAAAGATGCGGGGAGGTCACAGCGCTCGGAGGTAACGTTCTTTCACAGGCGGGTTCTCTTCCTCTCAGCGATCGCAGGCAACGTTCTTTCTCAGGCGGGGCGCATCTGACGTCACATCCGGCGCGGGGCCGCGTATATCCGGCGGGGAGTGACACGCCCTCGGCTCGTTAGCGCCGCCCCAGATGGAATCGGTCCGCCCTTCTGATTGGGTGCGGGTGGTTACCAGGCTCCGCCCTTGAGGAGGAGCTGACAGCCAGCCCCTCCGTGGTAACCCCGTGGAGCGCGTGGTCAATGGCGCTAATCGAGCCGGTGTGAGGACGCATCCTCCCCCCGCGCCGCCGCCATCTCCTCTGTTGTTGTTGTAATTGTTGGGGAAGAAGATGGAAGGAGGTATGGGAAAGGTCCTAAACTCACTACTGATGCCATATAATCACATTCTGGTGCAACGAAGAGTCATAATTAATGGAAACGAGGCCTTAACTGACATAGACTAAGAATAACTAGCAAGATGTCCGAAAGTTGTCTATGTGTGGTGCGGTGGACCTGGGCACGACATTTAATGGGGGAATAAGGGGAAGGTCGGCTCTACTGATTGTTGTTTACATGCAATGGGACTAGGGAATGGGGGATTAGGGAAAGTTGGGGAGTATTGGAGAAAATAGGGGAATATTTACAAGCGGATATGGAGGCCAAATTCCATATTCGCAACAGTATTTTACAGGATGGAAAGTGAAGAAGCCGCCGACAACGACTATGGTTCTGACCACAAAGGCCGTCGACCTGAATGGGCCCTTCAACAAGGCAGTTGTGACCAGCGCTCCAGAAAATTGTATTGAATTTTGTGATGACTGTGATACTTGTGTTGATCCCATGTGGGAACTGGCTGCTGCCTGTATTGATTTTTGTGATGACTGTGATACTTGTGTGGAAAACCCCTTGCGTGTACTGGCTAACGCCTCTTATGTATTATGAATGATTGGCTAATAGATAGTCTCGCATTAGTAATGGAACGAATTGGAAAACGAATTAGTGCATATGCGAACGATGGTGATGCAGAATCAAGTGGCTTTGGATATGTTGTTGGCAGAAAAGGAAGGAGTATGTGGGGAAAACGATGAACCTATTGATGCTTGGGATTCTGATAATGATGATTTTAGTTGGGATGATTATACCTGTGATTTAGAAAGTGTAGGTTCTTTTAAAGGTTATTGCTATTATGCCAGCAGTAAGGAGCGGATGGCAAACATGTATCCGGAAGAACCACCCTCACCACCACTTACACCACCCAGCAATCACATGTACAAAGCTTGATGGCATTGGACGTCGATTGTTTGCCCTAATTCGCGAGGACCACGCCTGCATAAGGAGGGCCCTAAATCTGGCTGGCAACCGGGTCGCACCTACGCCGCTGCGAGGGTGGATTCGGAATCCGGCCGGGCGGCAGCAATCTCTTAACCAGGCGCCGTCGTCGCGAATTATGGCTAACAATTCATGCGTTGAATGTTAGACGGCCAGTTAGGGCCGATATCTTTCTTGAGCATGCGTGACGCTGTGTCGCGCCTGGCATGTGACTAATTGGGATGCTGACCACTGGGGTATACGGTGTCTTTCCAAGGAGTTGTCTTGTAAAGACAAAGGAAGGAACTGTCAGCCATTGGGGTTTAAACCCCATGACTCAATTGATCATAAACATCTGAAATTATATATCGTGCTTCTGAAAACTGATTTGAACTCAGCTGCAGGCAGAGGCGAGTGGACAAAATGTGCTTTCGAGACTCGAGGTACAGGGTGGATCCTTAGCCCAATAAACAAGTCCTTGAATGTATGTGCCAAACAGTAGATAAAATGCTCGCGACCCACGTACAGGGAAAACATGTCGCCAAATGCCTTCTTCACAAAGGGAATAATTAATTATATATCTTTGTAGTTTCTAGTATGTCTCCTAAATCAAGGATGTAACCAACCTCGGGAGAAATATAGACATTACATATCCTTGATTGTTATTGTATTCAGCACGTGTATCCAATCATTCATCTACCATTTAGCCTAGTGTATGAGAATATTTTCTTCGGCCTGCGCTCGGGTCTGATATGTTTAGATAAAGAGCCAAAAGGGCTCAGCCTATCCCATGCTTACATCTGTTTGTCTAAGTTTGGCCTTCTTCAGGAAGGGACGAGGGAAGGTGGGTCTTTATGGCCCAGGGTTTGCTATGTCTTTAGCGCAGATTCTTGTCTGATATTTTGTTATAAATGAAATGCCTTTTTACTTATTTTTCAGCGAGTGTCTTGAGGAATTGCCCGCTGCGTGTTAGGCGGTGCATTCTCGAGCCTTGCTCCACACTGTGTGTTTGTAATCGATCCCATTAAACATTGTTGCTCTGATTCTTCTTCTTCTTCTTCCTTCCCTTGAGGTCTTCGACCGACATATATATATATATATATATATATATATATATATATATATATATATATATATATATATATATATATATATATATATACTGTATATGTATATATATATATAGATAGATATATATATATATATATATATATATATATATATATATATATATATATATATATAATCGTTAGATTAAATAAGACGCGGACGTAGCTTCAGGACGTCGATCTTTAATTGTCGACAAGCTTTCGACCAACAAAGGTCTTCTTCTGAGTCAGCCCCAAGTTCGACGGAAGTGCTTCCGAAGTGCCACTTCCGTCGAACTTGGGGCTGACTCAGAAGAAGACCTTTGTTGGTCGAAAGCTTGTCGACAATTAAAGATCGACGTCCTGAAGCTACGTCCGCGTCTTATTTAATCTAACGATTATATATTCAATACAAATGAGACGCCCTGCTCGTACTTTGGAGTTTCTACTATTTCTTACAGTTATATATATATATATATATATATATATATATATATATATATATATATATATATATATATATATATATATATATACTGTATATGCATATATATATATACTGTATATGTATGTATATATATATATATATATATATATATATATATATATATATATATATATATATATATATATATATATATCTATATATATATCTATATATATATCTATATCTATATCTATATATATATCTATATCTATATATATATATATATATATATATATATATTGTTACAGACGTGGCTTGGATGTTATTTACCGAGCGGTTTTATGGTATGACCACGTCTGCACAAGTTACCCGATTGTGCCCGAACGTTGACTAGTCGCGCGATGCTGGCTCAATAAGAAAAAGAAGACACCCGGCTGGATTACAATAACACAATACGACACCAATGTTTCAATTCTCAAGACCTCCGGAGGAGATTATATTCGTACGGAAAGGTCAGATTACAGGGGCTAGAGGTATAATCACAGAAAGACAGGCACTTAGACACACTCTTATATTAACCCCGGACAGACGACAGACAAACGGGACAACGGCTGACTCACACGGGGGTTGATGACAGGAAAGCGGGTATCGATGGCTCCAGGTCCTCCTGGGCTCGGGGCAGGGTACAGTACGGTCCGGTCCGGTCCAAAGATGCGGGGAGGTATCGTCGCGCTGGGGGTGGCGGTGGCTTCTCTCTCCAAGCTGAGGCGCATCTGTCGTCACGTCCGGCGCGGGGCCGCGTATATCCGGCGGGGAGTGACACGCCCTCGGCTCGTTAGCTCCGCCCCAGATGGAATCGGCACGTTGCTTCTCATTGGGTGCGTGGGGGGGTTACTGGCTCCGCCCCTGACGAGGAGCTGACAGCCAGCCCCTTCGGGGTAACGCCGTGGAGCGCATGGTCATGGCGGGTAACCGAGCCGGTGTGAGGACGCACACTCCCCGCCCCTCTGTTGTTGTAGTCGTAGTTGTAGTTGTAATTGTTGTTGTAGTTGTTGTTTGGGGAAGAAGATGGGAGGAGGTATGGGAAAGGTCCTAAACTCACTACTGATGCCATATAATCACATTCTGGTGCAACGAAGAGTCATAATTAATGGAAACGAGGCCTTAACTGACATAGATTAAGAATAACTAGGAAGATGTCCGAAAGTTGTCTACGTGTGGTGCGGTGGACCTGGGCACGACATTTAATGGGGGAATAAGGGGAAGGTCGGCTCTACTGATTGTTATTTACATGCAATGGGACTAGGGAATGGGGGATTGGGGAAAGTTGGGGAGTATTGGAGAAAATAGGGGAATATTTACAAGCGGATATGGAGGCCAAATTCCATATTCGCAACATTGCACCCTTCTCTACCCTCGGGGCGTCCCGACCCGATAGATTTTTACCTACTTTAGTGTGGCACGCAATGTAGTTCCCTCTACTATTAACTCTACCCTGAGTGCGACAGTTTTACAGATATTCACAAATGAGTAAATATGTCCCCCTGCGACGTTGCACCCTTCTCCTCACAGAAACACACCCACAGGATAACCGAATCCGGAAAGAATTCGCAAACTACACATACAGCCGGTAGGGAGCATTATTTACACGACTACGCTGCTATTTACACTACGATCCAGGACCTGTTTTTTTGGAGGAACACATGCAGATGTTATGCATAGAGAGAGCGCGCTTGCCAACATCGATACACCAACCCACGAGTGCTCTGTGGCCGACGGCCTTTAATAACGTACAGAGCACCCTTCCCGAGCATCAAAAGCACCACCCCACCACCAATCGGTGCAGTCACCATTGTTCAATGATTAAAAATAAATGCGACAACCCCTAACCCTGCAGGTGTCTCTTGCTCTTCGTGTGGCCTTCAGTGGTGTTAATTAACAGTGGTTCACCTTTATGGCATAGGTGCCACGTTGACCCATAGGTCCATACCCGGGTGGTGCTTGGCCGCAAACGAACTGCGGTCCATTGTGGGTGGCCACAAACATTGCGGTCCATATGGTGAATCGATCCCGGCAGCAAACAGCGAAAGTGCAGGCCCACAACTGCGCAGCCAGCACCTCTCTCTCCTCTCTCTCTACCCCAAAGCCAGATCCTCGGAGGTGGGAGACAAAAGAAGAAACAAGTGAGTAAGGTGGTAAGGGCGCAAAAGTGCACGCAATATAAGGTAATGCACACTGGGGGCACATGGGAACCAGGTGAGACAGGTACGTTCCTATCGTACGCCCCCCCCCCCCACCAGGTAACCTACATGGCCCCTCCCTTACCCCTTACTGTATCCACACAACACAACACTACCCATAAACATCTACTTTACAAATCAACAAACATCCCTACTGTCTTCCCCGTTCCTCCCATAAACCAAATTCGTCTTCTCTCCCTCCTAACCAATCAAATTTGCCATTTTCAACTCTCATCAAAATTTGCCATCTCCAACTGCACATCAAAATTTGCCATTACCAATTCATCATCAGTCCCTCCTAGGGAGGGAGAGATGGAATCACCCCAATGTCTCATCCACGTCGTGATGCGTCTCACAAATCCACACAGCAATCTCATTTCCTGCAACAAAACAAAGAAAACACAGGTGTGGAGTCATCATCATCACCACAGGTAAGTGGCTGCGTATGGTGCGACAGGTTCATCAATCCTAACTATCTCCTAAATGACTTTAACAACTTTACACTACCCGGGGTCTTTCTCCGGCCAAACCATTGGCCCTCTTACACTATGGGTTCTAAAAACCAATTCCCATTGGCCAACCTGTGGTGCTCTTCAATTTGGGGTCTCACTCCCCCGATTCATCTCCCGGTGCCCTCGTACAATTTCTGGGCTGCGACGTGTACCTCTCCCAGTGGGTCTACCCACCTGCACACCTCCACCACTGCAGTTGCCTCCGAGCTTACCTGCTCCTTACCCTAACCTAACTACCAGGGGAAGGCCCTCTGGCTCTCTCCCCACTCCGTGCCCTCTCTGGCACTGGGCTGCCCGATCCACACCCGGGATCCTCAGGCACCCACTCACAACTACCGGCTCCCAGAGCCCACCTGCGGCCTCACCTGGCCGACATCCTCACAGTGGTGGAGTGCCCAACCAACTACACACACTAACAGGCTACACGCCCAGCCATTTCCACAACACTAATGCACCCATTCACAACACCATTCTGCAACCGCACCACAAATGCCAATATCCAACCACAATTTACCTGCACCCTCTACCTAACACTTACACTACCCGCCCCGGGTACTCGTGAAAGGGGTCCACTCTTCCCCCATCCACACCTTCGCACCATGCACACCACTCCGTACCACTCACTCCAACTCCCTCCACACACCTGTACCTGCACACCTGTGCTCTCACACCTGGTGCCACCTGCACCCTTCTCTCCCCAAGCGCATTCGCGCTGATCCACACACTCACTACTCATACACTGCTCCACACACCTGTCCAGTTGCACACCTGTGCAATCACACCTGTTCAATTCTCACAAACACGGCATCATCTCAGCTAACTACTCCCTTCTGAAACTTGCGCTTCCCAGTCGTCCCTTTAAACTATTGCGCTCCCTCGTCATTATCATCCATACTAATCTACCTGCGTCCCCACTACAGGTATCAGTCACTAACTAATCTTAACGTTACCTAATGTCATCTTCTAGATCCCTACACACAATATCCTAACCCACCCGGGCTAGTTTTCACTGCCATACACCCCATAAGCTATTGCTCCTTTGCCCCACATGGGAAGGATGGTGGATTTGCCATCCCACCACATCGGGGGTCTCTCACTACCAATTTTGCACATCAAATTTCAATAAATCAAAAATTTGCCAATCACTGCCCATCATCTGCCAATCACTACTGCCAATCCCTTGCCAATCATCAAATTTTGTTTTTCTCTAATTTTGGGGCCAAAACACTATCCTCATCACCCAGTCTCCTCACTAATACCTCTCGGTGCGCCAATCCCTGTCCAAAGCCCGGCTTCGTAAAGCCAAGCCATGAATGCGGGTTGTTCTGTGCCAGCGGCTGGATACATCCCGCATTCGGTGCAGGGAAGGAGGTTTACCCGGGCCGAGATCCCACGCACCATCTCGGCACGGAGCCATCCCATGGCTCGATCTCGGCCTGCCGGAATGCCTCACCAAAAAGTGGTCGCCATGACGACCCTTTCTATCGGGCTGACCGCTCCGCCTAGTGGAGCACGGACGCGGCCGTTCAAAGCGAGGCCCAGCACGCACCGAGGGCCCGATTCGGCTATAAGTCGCTCTAACCTCTAACCCGTCTAACGTCGATGCTTCACCTGGACGCTTACACCCCGCAGCCCGTTCCTTGCTCACACATCCAGCCGTTCCCATGCTACCTTTCCTTACACACCCAGGTACACCCATTCCACTCACAGCCTTGGTCACACACCTGACCACCGAACACTTTGGCACACATTCGTTGCTCGCACACCTCACCAATACACCGCTTCGCGCCCCCTCCTCGGTCACCTCCTCTGTGACAATCACAGGTGTGCCCTCATTCGCACACCCAACCACGTGCCTCACCACCAACTCCAGCGTGCATTCCCACTCACGCTCTACCATTCCAGGTGTGCATCCTTCCATCCCAGGTGTACATACTCGCTCACCTGTCATAACCAACTCACTCTCCTTGTCACTCTCACTACTTTCACCTCCATTCCTGACAGCGCACTCATCCTTACTCTTGACAGCGCACTCTTTCCCCATGCACCTGTCCGTCACACACCTTTCTCGCGCACACTCTCCCGTCACACCCTCTGTAACACTCACCACAGGTGTGCATTCTTCCTTGCCTTTGACAGCGCACTCTTTCCCCATGCACCTGTCCGTCACACACCTTCCTCGCGCACACTCTTGCGTTACACCCTCTGTAACACTCACCACACCGCGCTTCCATGTGCTCCCTCGCACACGCGCTACGACCGACTCACTCTCGCCAGCACACTCACTCCTTGGCACGCACTTTTTCCTCACACACCCCAGAGTCGGACTTTCTTGCACACCTCCTTTTTCGCACACCAGACCTGTCGCACACTTCACCAACGGCCTTTCACGAACACCCGGATCCAAACCAATCCCCAAGCTTCTTAAATCCCCTGGCGCATCATATGCACGACCATATTGGTCACCACTTACACCGGGTCCTCTTCCTCTTCGCTTCTCCTCCATCACCTGCGAATCCCTCATCCGGTTAATGAGCACATCATCACGATCCAAACACAGACTTTGGACCAATTATTTTACTTCCTCCTTTATCTCTTTCTTATCCTCTCTCCGTCGCTTCTTAATTTCGCTCACCCCTTCTTCCACTTCTTCTAATTTTTGCTTCATCTCCTTCATCTCTTCGTGCGCCCCTTTAAGTTCTTCCTCTAACTCCACTTTATTTTTTTCTATGTGCTCCCGCACCTCCCGCTCTTTAACCTCCATTACCTCTACCACCTTGTCCATTTTCCTCGTCAGGTCCTCATGTACCGTCTGGCACTCTTTTTTAATTACCCCTACGTCCTTTTTCATCTCCTTCTGTGTCGATTTTAAACCCTCTATTACCGCTGTGTTCTTCTTTACCTGGTCCCCCAACTCCTTTTGTCCCACTGTCAGTTGTTCTACTCCCAGCGTCAACTCCTCTATACCACCTTGCAATTTTACAGTCCCCTTTCTCACCTCTTTCTCCATGCGCTCCTTACAGTGCCTCACCTCCTCGCGCACTCCTCCGACCTCCTCACTCACTCCTCTTCTGATCTCCTCTCCCATCACTTGCATCTCCTGCCCAGATGCCACCCTCATCTGCTCCATTTCCTCCCTGTGAGCATCCAGTTTGGTTTCTACCCCCATTCTGACCCCCTCTATCTGCTGCTCCATTTGTTTAACTTCCCTTTCCGCTTGGTCCCTCATGTCCCTCAATTTGCCTTCCATACTGTTTTCTAACCCCATTAACCCATTTTTCACTCCCTCTATCTGATTCTCCTGGGCAGCCATTCTATTTTCTACCCCCATTAACCCATGTTTCACCCCTTCTATCCCATTGTCTAACCCCTCTAATTTCTTGTCTAATCCCTCACCGGTACCCCTCGCTTCGTCCCTCATTACCCCCATTTGGTTTCCCAAGTCATTCCTCAGGTCTTCACTTGTCTGGACCATGAGCGCCTTTATTTGTTCCATAAATAGGCCCCAATCCATCGGCGGCGCTGCTACGGTCGCGGGCGCGGTGACCAGCGAGGCGCCATTTTGTGCGTTTGCTACCCCCGCTGTTTCGCTCTCCTCACGTGTCTCAATTTGGTCCTGGACCGACCCTGCTTCACTCTCCCCTACCGGACCCCAGCCGTCTTGATCCGCCATAGCGCGACTTTCAAAATTCGGGTTTTGTAAAACAAAACAAATTTCGGCCGCTCCAAATTTTGACCAAATTTTTTTTTTTTTCCTCTATTCGTTTTTTTTTTCAAAATTTGGTCGGGCCTCGAATCTCACTCCCGACACCAATTGTTACAGACGTGGCTTGGATGTTATTTACCGAGCGGTTTTATGGTATGACCACGTCTGCACAAGTTACCCGATTGTGCCCGAACGTTGACTAGTCGCGCGATGCTGGCTCAATAAGAAAAAGAAGACACCCGGCTGGATTACAATAACACAATACGACACCAATGTTTCAATTCTCAAGACCTCCGGAGGAGATTATATTCGTACGGAAAGGTCAGATTACAGGGGCTAGAGGTATAATCACAGAAAGACAGGCACTTAGACACACTCTTATATTAACCCCGGACAGACGACAGACAAACGGGACAACGGCTGACTCACACGGGGGTTGATGACAGGAAAGCGGGTATCGATGGCTCCAGGTCCTCCTGGGCTCGGGGCAGGGTACAGTACGGTCCGGTCCGGTCCAAAGATGCGGGGAGGTATCGTCGCGCTGGGGGTGGCGGTGGCTTCTCTCTCCAAGCTGAGGCGCATCTGTCGTCACGTCCGGCGCGGGGCCGCGTATATCCGGCGGGGAGTGACACGCCCTCGGCTCGTTAGCTCCGCCCCAGATGGAATCGGCACGTTGCTTCTCATTGGGTGCGTGGGGGGGTTACTGGCTCCGCCCCTGACGAGGAGCTGACAGCCAGCCCCTTCGGGGTAACGCCGTGGAGCGCATGGTCATGGCGGGTAACCGAGCCGGTGTGAGGACGCACACTCCCCGCCCCTCTGTTGTTGTAGTCGTAGTTGTAGTTGTAATTGTTGTTGTAGTTGTTGTTTGGGGAAGAAGATGGGAGGAGGTATGGGAAAGGTCCTAAACTCACTACTGATGCCATATAATCACATTCTGGTGCAACGAAGAGTCATAATTAATGGAAACGAGGCCTTAACTGACATAGATTAAGAATAACTAGGAAGATGTCCGAAAGTTGTCTACGTGTGGTGCGGTGGACCTGGGCACGACATTTAATGGGGGAATAAGGGGAAGGTCGGCTCTACTGATTGTTATTTACATGCAATGGGACTAGGGAATGGGGGATTGGGGAAAGTTGGGGAGTATTGGAGAAAATAGGGGAATATTTACAAGCGGATATGGAGGCCAAATTCCATATTCGCAACAATATATATATATATATATATATATATATATATATATATATATATATATATATATATATATTAATATGTATAAATATACATATTGCTACAGTTTTGAGATTTGCACAAATTGATCATTTAAGGTTCAAGGGTTGCTCCCCATAGTTAGTCCACGAGCAACACGTAGGCCACCTTGTAGTATTAGTTATGTCATAGTATGTGTAAGTATAGGCCATTTCCCCTAGTAATATCTGCATTGTGTAAAGACATGAGTTTAGGTCCCGTTCATTTTTGCGTCCACCCTCCAATTCCACCTCAATGGGCATAATTGATCCCGCGCCCCATTTGGCTGACCCACTCAGTTTGTTACGCTTTGGCTGCCCGCAGCATTTGTTACGCTTTGGCTGCCCGCAGCATTTTGCTGCCCTTTGCTCGCTCACTAGTCAAGTAACACGAGGTAGGCCTGAGAAGGAGGAGGAGCGCGAGGTTGGGGTGGGGGCGGCGTCAAGGCGGAGCGTCAGAGGCGATGATGGTAAGAGCCACGAGCCAAACAGGGCTCTAACGGCATGGCATGAGAGGGCGTGGAGAGGCGCGTCTGGTGAGTTCTAGAAGTTTCGCGGGGCGTGCCTATATAAGTCATTGCACAAAGCCCTTGAAGGACTTGTTGGGAGAGCATTTACATCGGAGGACTCGCGTGCACACGGCAGTGGTGAAAGGACTTGTTGGGAGAGGGCTTGGTGAAAGGACTTGTGTGGGGAGAACTTCGTGCGATAAGCGTTTGGAGGCATTGCACTGTAATTCGCACAGTATAACGTACGCGCCAGAGGAGAGGAAGAAGAGGTGTTGAGTACACGGCTGCAGCCAGACGCGCCGGTGGCGCATAGTGCCTACTTCAGCCACGCGAGTAAATGCGGTAATAGCCGCCAGTAATAACCGCTAACCGCCGAAGTCCGCTCCCTACCAAATCGCCCCGTATTAACCCATGTGCACCAAACGACACGCGGAGAACTGCCTTCCCTACTTACCATCTGCACGGGACGAGCCGGAGACTGGAGGGAGCTGCACAGGAGCCATCCTTGGACGCGGACCATCACCCTGCAGCTGCAAGCCCCGTGTGAGTGTGTGTGTGACGGGCCCGTTTGTCCTGGGTATTAAGTTAAGACTGTTTTAAGGCTGCACTGTGTCCCCTTTTTCTCTGAACCATTGTGAATAGTGTAAATAAATCTGTTCTTCCTTTCTTCCAATTCGACCGCTTTTGTGATTTATCCATTGACTAAGCGTGGCACGAATAAGATCGCTCGAACCGGGTTCACCATGTAAACGTCACGGATCGCATGTACGCACCGCTCGGCGTCTCAACACGCGTGGTTGGTGCGGGGCTTATTTCCTCGTTTCAGGACAGCGCGAGTAATTAGGTAATAGCGAATCCTAGTCCTAATACCCTATTTCGCACTGTCCGGGAAGGACGTCATAGGTCCCGGGTCCCGCCAGGCCAGTCAAAGACAAGGGGACTAATCCCCCCTTGGTAAGGGGAGAAGGCTGGCGGCGAGATCCGCAACAATATATTTGCATATATATTGTTGTGGATTTGAGAATTGTGTTGTGTTTTTTATTATCGTTGTAAGTGTAATGAAGCTTGTTGTAAATATCACCCTCCAGTTTGTGTATAAAGGTCAAAGGGCGTCCCCTTAGTTATTCCATATACAATCACGTAGCAAATCATAGATTTCCTTTTTTAGTAGTTATCTCCTTATTCTGTGTATTAGGTTAAGGTTCTGTCTTCCATTAGTTGACACTGCATTGCATCAAATTGGAACAAGGTAGAATCCCTTTTCAAATTCCCCAAAGCCTCCATTTCCAACCACATTCCCCTTTTTGTCAGCCATTGCCAACTGCATTGGGCGGTTTTCTGCATTCGCCGCTGTTGCTTTGGGACGGTGTTTTTCGCCGCAAGACTCCATTGAGCACGAGGTCATCTCGGAGCAGAAGGTGGGAGGAGTCAGCCCTGCACCAGGAACAAGGCGTGGCCTTGGCAACGCCTCCTCTAGGGGCGGGATCGGTGAGCCCTCGCGACCAATCAAGGCCGAGGTGAGCTCACCGATGGGCGTGTCCTGGAGGCCGGCGGCTTGATCGCCCCAGGCGCGATAAAAGCGCGCGCGCAAGCCTTTTGAGAGAGACGGCAGATGCGTGAGAGGGTTGGCAGTGCACCGAAGCCCAGTCGAGTCCAGTCCAGTTGAGGAGGAGCGGAGAGTCCAGTGGAGCGGCTGACCTAGGAAGCCCCCACAGCAGATGAGTGAGGAGTCCACCGCCGCTGAATCCACCGCAGCTGGGTGGGGTTGAGTTTCTAGCAGCATTTCGACCCGCGGCCGCGAAGCAACGCCGCCGGACGAACGAGAGTGTGGAGAGTCGGCGGCTGCTCCCTCCCGGCCCGATCGTCCTCTGGTCCGAGCTGACCCTTCCCCCCTTTCCAGCCACTCGTGCCTGCCTTCATTGCCCATTCGTGTGAGTCTGTCTTTGTTTGTTTTGTCCTGGGATTATAAGTAAGACTGCCATAGGTAAGCTAGTGTTGCACTGTGTCCTTCTGGTCCGTCCCTCTTTCTGCAATTATTTTCTTATTCTTCCTTCTCCCTTGGTTTCTTTGATTGTGTAAATAGTAATTAGTAAATAAATCATATTTGTATTTCCCACCTTTGTTCTGCTTCTTCTTCACATCCGTGTCGCTTTAGTGATTTCCCAATTGAATACCTGTGGCACGATTTGGCCAACGTTCAAGAATCGGGTCTAGTCCTTGCTAATAGTTTGTGCCGCGGTTGCTAAAACCGCTCGGCAATTAACATCTGTCCGCGGTACGAACGGGGCTGCGCACCTGCCTTTCCGGAGGTAGCTGTGTAGCGTCAGGAGCGGAGACGGCCAGTGAAAATAGAAGGGGGGATTAACCCCCCCCCCCTAAGGGGAGTGCCGTAATCCGGTTCCGCAACAATTGGTGTCAGGAGTGTCAGATTCGGACCTGAAGCGCGAATAGCGTGCTCAAAATTTTGAGTGGCCCGAGATTTTATTTTTAACACCACCTAAATTTAAAAATCGTGCCATGGATGGTCAAGGCGACGGGATGCCGGTGGGGGAATTAGAAGAGGGGTTAGGGGTAACCCAGGACCAGAGGGAGGAAATGGAGGAGGAGAGAAATGAGGATGTGGTTGTGAGGGTATCAGGTGCACAAAATGGCGGCGCTTCGCACGTGGTCACGGCAGTCGAGCGCGCGTTGTCAACGGTCTGGGATCCATTTTTGTATGCCCAGGGGCTCATATCCACCAGGGAAATTAACGACATGGGTGTTCAAATGACGAAGGAACTAAAATAAATGAATGCAGAGTCAAAAAGGAAGATGGGGACCAATTTGGCAGTGGGGGAGAACCTTGGGAGCAGATCGGGCGAGCAAGTCCCAAGGGTGCACGACGAGGTAAAGCGACTCGAGAAGCGCTGGTTGAGCGAAGTGGAGAAAGCGCGGGTAAAATGACGGGTATAGAGATCGCGACCCGGGGTATGGGGCAGCCGGCGACCGCTGAGGTAGAGGGAATTTTATTAAAGCCAACAGTCGTCGAGGTGAACAAAGAAATAATGGGTATAGTTGAAATTGAAAAGACGACGGAGGTAGCCCGGGAATTGGAGGAAGGAATGGATTATGTGCAAAGTCCGAATTCACATCCTGATGCCGTACTTGCTAATCCTTATAAAGATTTGCAGGTGCGCGTGGAGAACAGGATCCCCCAGGTGAGTCATGCTGTATATTGTGCGGGGAGATTTTGCAGGAGGATGTTTGGCGCAGAAAGAATTTTCGCGCGCTTGGGATCGAGAAAGCATCCGGGCGTTGGTGAAGGGTCCCCTGTGAGTGGAAATGGCGCGCTTGTGGAAAAAAAGTGTGCATCGGGGAATGAGCGTGTTACAAAGCGCGAGTGTGAAACCGAGTGCGAGCGAGAATGCACGTCGGGGTGTACGGAGTGTGACACGGAGAATGAGTTGGTGGTGGCGCGAGTGCGAGAGGGCACATCGGAGCGCGAGTGTGAAACCGAGTGCGAGCGAGAATGCACGTCGGAGGGTCTGTGTGAAGCAGAGTGTACGGAGTGTGACACGGAGAGTGAGTTGGTGGTGGCGCGAGTGCGAGAGGGCACATTGGAGCATGAGTGTGAAACCGAGTGCGAGCGAGAATGCATGTCGGAGGGTCTGTGTGAAACAGAGTGTACGTGCGAGGGTGAGTGTGACACGGAGAGTAAGGTGGTGGTGGAACGTGTGCGAGGAAGCACACCTGAGTTGGTTGTGGCGTGGGTGTGGGAGAGCCCATCGGAGCGCGTTAATGGGTGGATGCAAGAGTGCACGCCCATGGTGAGTGTTACGGAGGACGTAACGGAGGAGAGGTGTGGAACGAAGTGTGCGAACGGCGAGTGTGCGCAAGACGGTGCGCGAGGTGTGTTAAGGAAGTGTGCGAACAGCAAGTGTGCGCGAGAGGTGTGGTGTGTAACGGGGAGTGCGGTGGTGGAATGGACGGAGTGTGTGGGATGCACTGGAGGCGCCGAGACGCTGGGTTTTGTGAGTGTCAAAAGGGTCGCGTGTGCGTGTGGGCATGCGAGTGAAGCATCGACGTTGACTGGGGCAGCGTTTAGGGTAACGGATAGCCGATGTGAGCACTCGGGCGCGATGCGCTTTGCTGGATGCGAGGCCCGGCATGGGTCGGTGTTGCGTCGCTTCTCTTCGAAGCGTCGTTGCCGATTCGGGCTTGGCCCCGCCCTGCACGGTCGAGTCCGGGCCTTGTCGGGCGAGGCGACCGGTCCGGTTCAGGGACAGGTTGGAGGAAGCGGAACGGTGCCCCCTGGTGGCGGGGACGGGGTTCCGACCAGGCGAGATTGAGCCATCGGGCCGGAGGCCGCAAGGTGCCGTGCCGAGATGGTGCGTGGAATCTCGGCCCGACCAAACCGCCTCCCTTGAACCGAAGGCCGGACGGATTCAACCTGCAGGCGACCAACCACCCGAATTCATTGCTCGGCTTTGCGAAGCCTAGTTTTAATGAGGTAACGATGCACCGAGGCTCAGATATAGCGGACTGTAATGATAATAGCGTTTTGATCCGAAATTTAGAATAGTGAATAGGATTGGCAGAGGTGATTAGCAAAATTTGATGATTGGTAGAATGATTGGCAGTGATTGAAAAATTTTTGATTTACAGGAATTGGATGAGCAAAATTGGTAGTGAGAGATGCCCGGTGGTGGGCTGGCAACTCTGCCACCCCTCACAACGGGGGCAAAGGAGCAATAGCTATGGGGTTATGGCAGTGAAAACTAGCCCGGGAGGGTTAGGATAAAATGATAGGGATCTCGAGAAGATGACCCTAGGTAACGGTAAGTTTAAGTAGCAACATTGGACAGGTAGTCGGGGACATAGAGAGGGTAGCTGGATTATAATGACGAGGGAGCGCAATAATGTAAGGGGCGACGGGGAAGCGCGAGTTTTAGCAGGGCACCAGGTAGGTCAGATGATGCCGTGTGTGTGTGTGTGTTGAAAGTGTACTCAGCAGCGTATTGTGAGAAGTGTGAGATGAGTGACATTGTGTTGAGTGAATGAGCTTGCATGGGGTGCAAGTGACGAACAGGTGTGTGGAACGCTTGGTGGGTACGTCCGAGGTGCAGCCGGGGGGTGTGTCCGTGGTGCAGCCGTTGGGTATGTCCGAGGTGCAGCCGGTGGGTGTGTCCATGGTGCCGCCGGTACGTGTGTCCGTGGTGCAGCCGGTGGGTGTGTCCGTGGAGCCGCCGGTGGGTGTGTCCGTGGTGCAGCCGGTGGGTGTGTCCGTGGTGCCGCCGGTGGGTGTGTCCGTGGTGCAGCCCGTGGGTGCGTCCGATGGGTGCATCCGTGGTGCAGCCGATGGGTGCCTCTCAGGCTATGTTGAAATGAGGAATTGCTAGGCAATGCTCGGGAGGGATGTGTGTGTGAGCGTGGGAAAATCTGGGTGCCTGAGGCAATGGTTTTGGGGATCGAAAGTGTATTGAGCGTGGAAGTGTATGGAGCAGTGTATGAGTGAGTGGTGGTTTCGTTGTGAGTGAGTTGTGCGACCTGTAGGAATATTTGCTGGACAGAGCCCAGAGAGAGCTGGGGGGGCAAGGCCAGAGAGGAGTCGGTAGAAGACGGAAAGACCACCAACTTGCCTGCGGTGAGTGAGTGAGAGGCCCTTGGAGTTAGCTTCATCGCGGGAGATTCCAAAGATTCTGAATGCTTTGGTTTCAACAGCGTGAAGACGAGCTAGGTGTGAGGCAGGTGCACCAGCCCAGAGGGGAGAGCAGTATTCCATTGAGCTGCGGATGAAAGCCTTGTATGTGGTGAGGAGCTCAGGTGTGCCAAGGAAGGACTTCGCACGACGGAGGATGCCCAGTCGGCGACTGGCTTTGGAGGCCAGATTTGAAATGTGGTTTTCCCAGCAAAGATCATGGCAGATAGTGAGACCCAAAAGCTTGAGTGACAGAACTTCTTGGAGAGGATTATTCAGAAAGTGGATGGGAGGGTTGTCCAGTCGGTCTTTTCGGAGAGACATCGTAAGAGTGTGAGATTTGTCAGGATTGAAAGACATGTTCCACTTGTATGCCCAGTCTGTGATTTTGTCCAAGTCTGCAGAGAGTGAGGAGGCTGCAGACTGCCGATCTGAGGGATGAAGAATGGAGCGACAGAGAGTAGAGTCATCAGCAAAGAGATAGAGAGGATTTTCAAGAGAGTCAGAGAGATCATTGATGAAGACCAAAAAAAGCACAGTGCCCAGAACACTGCCTTGTGGAACTCCAGCCTGAACAGGAAGAGGAGATGAGAGAAACCCATTCAGGGCCACACGTTGACTACGACTAGAGAGGAAGTCCGCCAGCCATGCATGGAGATTTCCATGGATACCAAAAGAGGAGAGTTTGGTGAGCAGAGCGGGGTGCCAGACCGTATCGAAGGCACGTGATATGTCAAGGGAGACAGCTCTAATTTCCTGTTTGGCATTGAGGACATCCATCCATTGTTGAGAAAGCAGAAGCAGCATGTCCAGAGCAGAGTGACCAGGTCTGAAACCAAATTGATGATCAGAGATCAAGCCATTGGAGAAGAGGAAAGATTTCATATCTGAAGCAATGATGGATTCCATGACTTTGCTGATAATTGGGAGAAGGCTGATTGGTCTGTTGTTGCTGGGATCTGTTTTTGCACCTTTTTTGTGCAAAGCGGTGATGTTGGCAGATTTCCAAGCAGGTGGCAGATGACCTTGAGCAAAAGAGAGGGTGAAGAGAACAGGGAGAGGGAGTGAAAGAGCGGAAGAACAGGATTTTAGGACCCATGGGCTGATGCCGTCAGGTCCAGTTGCAGAATCATAGGCGAGGGTTGACAGAAACTTTTCCACCTTGTCAGGAGGAAAGGACACAGAGTCAGGACAGGGAGCTCAAACGTCTCCTCATCGCCACGGTCGGCCTCACGGAGATCGAACGGGCCGACCGCCTCCTGGACCTTCCCGAACTCGGCGACACAGGAGGAAAGGACATTGATGACAAAAGGGGAATTGGAAGGGAATCTACCTTATTTGAATTCGCTGCAATGGAGTGTCAATTAATGGAAGACAAAGCCTTTTTTTTTTCTTTTTTTTTCTTCTTTTTTTGTGTACTGAATCGAGGCTCGTGAAAGAGCTAACATTTACTTCACAAACAAATCAACCAGACAAACAAAATATAGAAAAAGAGGGAGCGGAAAACAAGATGGGGAGAGAAGGGGAAGCACACAAACACAACATTTGAGAGCAGGGAGATGTGTGGAAGGGAGAGGGCTTGGGGGGAAGAGGCGTGGGAAGGGGGGGGCGGGGAGGGAGAAGTATAAAGCACAAGGACACCAAGGACTTCCAGGACAGAAGTTGGTATTTCAAAAAAGTGGAATTGGGGTGAAATTAGCGGGGGTAGAAAAGATCAAGGTTTTGGATGGGGGAAGATAAGAGATGGTGGTGAACAGCTGTTTTAAAGACCTGGAGGGTGGAGTGGGATTGAAGAGAGTGAGGGAGTTTGTTCCAGAGGCGGGAGAAAAGAGGAATGAAGGAGTGAAGGTGAGCAGAGAGTTGATTTTGGCAGTTTGACCATAAGAGGGTTGCAGGCAGATCTTGTGCGACCTGTAGGAATATTTGAGGGACAGAGCCCAGAGAGAGCTGGGGGGGGCAAGGCCAGAGAGGAGTCGGTAGAAGACGGAAAGACCACCAACCTGCCTGCGGTGAGTGAGTGAGAGGCCCTTGGAGTTAGCTTCATCGCGGGAGATTCCAATGATTCTGAATGCTTTGGTTTCAACAGCGTGAAGACGAGCTAGGTGTGAGGCAGGAGCACCAGCCCAGAGGGGAGAGCAGTATTCCATTGAGCTGTGGATGAAAGCCTTGTATGTGGTGAGGAGCTCAGGTGTGCCAAGGAAGGACTTCACACGACGGAGGATGCCCAGTCGGCGACTGGCTTTGGAGGCCAAATTTGAAATGTGGTTTTCCCAGGAAAGATCATGGCAGATAGTGAGACCCAAAAACTTGAGTGACAGAACTTCTTGGAGAGGATTATTCAGAAAGTGGATGGGAGGGTTGTCCAGTCAGTCTTTTCGGAGAGACATCGTAAGAGTGTGAGATTTGTCAGGATTGAAAGACATGTTCCACTTGTTTGCCCAGTCTGTGATTTTGTCCAGGTCTGCAGAGAGTGAGGAGGCTGCAGACTGCCGATCTGAGGGATGAAGATAGGAGCGACAGAGAGTAGAGTCATCAGCAAAGAGATACAGAGGATTTTCAAGAGAGTCAGAGAGATCATTGATGAAGACCAGAAAAAGCACAGTGCCCAGAACACTGCCTTGTGGAACTCCAGCCTGAACAGGAAGAGGAGATGAGAGAAACCCATTCAGGGCCACACGTTGACTACGACTAGAGAGGAAGTCCGCCAGCCATGCGTGGAGATTTCCATGGATACCAAAAGAGGAGAGTTTGGTGAGCAGAGCGGGGTGCCAGACCGTATCGAAGGCACGTGATATGTCAAGGGAGACTGCTCTAATTTCCTGTTTGGCATTGAGGACCTCCATCCATTGTTGAGAAAGCAGAAGCAGCATGTCCAGAGTAGAGTGTCCAGGTCTGAAACCAAATTGATGATCAGAGATCAAGCCATTGGAGAAGAGGAAAGATTTCATATCTGAAGCAATGATGGATTCCATGACTTTGCTGATAATTGGGAGAAGGCTGATTGGTCTGTTGTTGCTGGGATCTGTTTTTGCACCTTTTTTGTGCAAAGCGGTGATGTTGGCAGATTTACAAGCAGATGGAAGATGACCTTGAGCAAAAGAGAGGGTGAAGAGAACAGAGAGAGGGAGTGAAAGAGCAGAAGAACAGGATTTTAGGAGCCGTGGGCTAATGCCGTCAGGTCCTGTTGCAGAATCCGAGTCGAGGGTTGACAGAAACTTTTCCACCTTGTCAGGAGGAAAGGACACAGAGCCAGGAGCAGCTGGGTACGACTGGGTACGGTGGGTACAGAGAGGGATGGGTTTGGGACACAAGATTTAGAGGCAAACACAGAGTTGAGGCATTCAGCTTTTTCACGTGCGGAGTCAGCCGTGTGGCCATTTGAGGTGAGGGAGGGGATGGAGGGGGAACAAACACCAGAAACAGATTTGACCAGACGCCACCAGGATTTGGAAGAGGGAGACAGATAAGAGAGTTCGGTCCTGAGAACGGAGAGATATTGTGTCCTGGCTCTCCTGGGGGTGGACACACACTTGTTTCGGGCTTTGTGAAAGGAAATGAGATTTCCTTCCGTAGGATTTGCTTTCCAGGAGACGAAAGCAAGTTGTTTCTGGGCAATAGCCTCACCACAAGATTCCGTGTACCATGGACGGGAGGAAGGGTATGACAACAGAAGACGAGATGGGATAAATCTGTGCATGAGAGAGAGCAGTTTGCTTTGGAAGAATCTGATACACATAATAAGGAGATAACTACTGAACAAGGAGATCTATGATTGGCTATGTGATTGTATATGGAATAACTAAGGGGACGACCTTTAACCTTTACACACCAAATGGAGGAAGGAGGGTGATATTTACAACAATTCATTACACTACAATTAAAAAAAACACAGCAATTCTCAAATCCACAACAATATATATATATATATATATATATATATATATATATATATATATATATATATATATACAGTGGAACCTTGACTTACGAGTGCCCCAACTTACGAGTTTTTCGAGATACGAGCCGTCGCTCGGGCGGTTTATTGCTTTGAGATGCGAGCCGAGATCCGAGTTACGAGCTTTCGCCACCCGGTCACGTGGTTATCTTGCCGTGCAAGTACAGTATCTCTGCCGTCAACTTGTTCAGAGTGCCGGCGATAGCTCGCCTTCTCTTTGTGGAAAACACGGTACTGAGAAGAAGAAGAGGATGATGTGCTTGGATATAAAACACGCAATCGTCGAAAAACATGAGCGAGGTGTCGAGGAGGACGTATATAACGGCAGAGGAGAAGAGCATGCCAGGCCACAACTTGTGGATATAAAACACGCAATCGTCGTGTTTTATATAAAACTTGTGCTTGGATATAAAACACGCAATCGTCGAAAAACATGAGCGAGGTGCCGAGGAGGACGTATATAACGGCAGAGGAGAAGAGCATGCCAGGCCACAACTTGTTCAGAGTGCCGGCGATAGCTCGCCTTCTCTTTGTGGAAAACACGGTGAGATCCTTAACATCCAACAACTAATGGGACGCAAACGGGGCGCCCAGTTTAGCGGTACACACATTGATGAATCACCCTGCCTGTGATTCACCCATGACAGGTTATAGCTGGGTCGTTTAGACTTTAGATTTAGTTTAGACTTTAGATATAGCTGGGATTCAAACCCAGGCTGGACAGTTTAGACTTTAGAGTCAAGTGTGCGTACCTCCAGTCCAGGCCATCCTGCCAACTTGTATGCTGCATACAGGTGAAATATAAAGCGCGAGATATTTTTATATATACTGTATATTTTTTTAAAAATTGGTGTGGTTT
Organism: Myxine glutinosa; assembly: GCF_964187855.1. Classification (NCBI taxonomy): domain Eukaryota; kingdom Metazoa; phylum Chordata; class Myxini; order Myxiniformes; family Myxinidae; genus Myxine; species Myxine glutinosa. The sequence goes on along the minus strand of NW_027616905.1, from coordinate 137,249 downwards.
GCTGGTGTGGCTGGAACGGATTAATAGCATTTCAATGCATTTTAATGGGGAAATTTGATTTGAGATACGAGCAATTTGAGTTACGAGCTCGGTCACAGAACGAATTAAACTCGTAAGTCAAGGTTCCACTGTATATATATATATATATATATATATATATATATATATATATATATATATATATATATCTGTGAGAAATAGCAGAAATTCCACAATACGAGCAGGATGCCTCATTTACATTAAATAAATAATCGTAAGAAATTAAATAAGTCATGGACGTAGTTTCAAGATGGTCGATATATAATTTTCAGACAAGCTTTCGACCAACAAATCTTCTTCTTAGTCTACAAGAACAGCAGGCATGCATATAAGATGTTGATATTGTGGCGGACACATGGGGCAATACTTCCGCGCACCAGAAGGTGGCGCGAGCGCCCAGGCGGGGACCGATGGCACATGCCCCGCCCTTCGACCGAGCGGCCACGCCTGAGGACTAGGCGTGGCCTCGGCACATATATGCGGGCTCTAAGCTCGAGCCCGCCCAGTGCTGCAGTTCGAGCTTTGACAATAAAGACTCTTTTGGTTTTAACAAACGCGTTGTGGCCTACCTCTTTGGCAAGCAAGTTGTGTGCGCAGCACCACACTTCACTGGTGACCCCGATTGGTTCAGCCGTTGCTGACCACCGAACGCGCCATGGCCAACAATGCCATCATGGTAAAACTCCCAGAGTTTTGGGAAGCACAGGCCGACGTGTGGTTCATGCAGGCCGAAGCACAATTTCAGCTTCGAGGCATAACGGCGGACGAGACCCGTTACTACCACGTGGTCGCCGCCCTCGGGCCCGGCACTGCCGCCCGAGTCGTGTCCATCCTGCGGCACCCGCCGGCCGACCACAAGTACAGGGAGCTCAAACGTCTCCTCATCGCCACGTTCGGCCTCACGGAGATCGAACGGGCCGACCACCTCCTGGACCTTCCCGAACTCGGCGACACACGACCATCCGTGCGGATGGATCATATGCTGTCGCGGTTGGGTGACCAAGCCCTGGATTTCTTATTCCGGGCGCTTTTTCTACGCCAGCTACCTCTACAGGTATGCCTCGCACTGGCCGGTTCCAAAATAAGGGAACCCCACGCCCTTGCCATAGAGGCCGACAAGTTCTTCGCGGCTTGCGACACGCGGTCAAGTTACGGTGCCGCCGTCGTGGTTCCCGAGGCAGATGCTACAGCGTCCCTCGTGGCCGCTGCCGCGCCCTGACCACCACCGCCGCCGCCCCCGCCGCCGCAAGCTTGGTGCTATTTCCACGCCAGGTTCGGCCACAAGGCTAAGAAGTGTTGCCCGCCGTGCTCGTTTGACAAGTCGGGAAACTACCGGGCCGGCGCTCATTAGTGGCCCTGAGCGTCGGCCATTCCGGCAGCCTCCTATTCATCACGGACACCTTGTCCGGGCGCTGTTTCCTCTGCGATACAGGAGCGCCGGTAAGCGTCATCCCAGCCTACACGTCCGACAAGCGAACCGCGGGCCGGGGCCCCGCATTGCTTGCCGCCAACGGTACACCCATCCGCATGTTCGGGAAGCGCTGCCTCTCCCTGCGGTTCGGAGGGCAGCGCTTTCAATGGTCGTTCGTGACCACTAGCGTGCCAATGGCATTGCTCGGTGCGGACTTCCTATGTGCGAATGGGTTGCTGGTCGACGTGAAGCGCAGACGGCTCGTCCAGGCCGAGACCTTTAGCTCGCTCACTTGTTCGCTGAGCGGCTCACTGAGCGGCTCACCGAGCGGCTTGCTGGAAGGTTCCGTCCGGGCAAGTTTAGTTTGCACGCTTCCGGCAGCGGACGACTTTACCCGCCTCCTCACCGGTTTCCCGGCCCTCACGCGGCCCACCTTCTCAGCGGTGGCCGTTAAGCACGGGGTGGAGCATCACATCCCCATGGTCGGGCCGCCGGTCTATGCCCGGGCACGCCGACTCGAGCCTACGAAGCTCGCGGTGGCGAAAGCGGAGTTCGCCACGCTGGAGCGGCTGGGGATCGTACGGCGCTCCAACAGCGCATGGGCTTCCCCGCTGCACATCGTGCCGAAGCCCGGCGGGGGATGCTGGCCGTGCGGGGACTACCACCGGCCCAACGATGCCACCACCCCCGACCGCTACCCGGTCCCACACATTCAGGACTTTTCCGCCCGGTTGGCCAACACGACCGTGTTTTCAAAGGTGGACCTCAACCGGGGCTACCATCAGGTCCCCGTCCAACCGGACGACATCCCGAAGACGGCCGTCATCACCCCTTTTGGCCTCTTCGAATTCCTCAGGATGCCCTACGGGCTGAAGAATGCGGCTCAGGCATTCCAGCGGCTTATGGATAGCGTCTTGCGTGACTTACCTTTCCTGTTCGGCTACCTGGACGGCATCCTAGTCGCGAGCGCGTCCCGGGAGGACCACCTGCTCCACCTCCGCACGCTTTTCGAACGCCTGGGCCAGCATGGCCTAATCATCCACCCTGCCAAGTGCCTTTTCGGTGTCGCCACCATTGACTTCTTGGGGCACCGCATCACCGAGCACGGGGCCGTCCCTTTACCGGCCAAGGTGGAGGCGATCAGGGATTTCCCGCAGCCCTGCACGATCAAGGGGCTCCAGGAGTTCCTGGGCATGGTAAACTTTTGCCACCGCTTCGTGCCCCACGTCGCCCAGCTCCTCCGCCCCTTGCACGAGGCCCTTCGGGGCAAGCCGGGCAAAGGTGACATCGCATGGTCGGAGCCGATGGCCGCGGCGTTCGCGGGCGCAAAGCTGGCTCTGGCCGACGCCACCATGCTGGCGCACCCGGCGCCTGATGCACCGATCGCCCTCACCACCGACGCGTCGGACTATGCGGTGGGCACGGTGCACGAGCAATGGGTGCGTGGTGCTTGGCAACCGCTGGCGTTTTTCAGCCGGCAGCTTCGCCCGCACGAACGGCGGTACAGCACCTTCAACCGCGAGTTGCTCGGGCTCCACCTGGCGGTCCAACACTTCCGCCATCTGCTGGAGGGCCGCCCGTTCACGGCCTTCGCTGACCACACCCCCTTGTGTTCGTGATGGCCAAGGTCGCCGAGCCATGGTCGGCACGGCAGCAGCGCCACCTCTCTGCCGTGCCCGAGTACACGACGGACATCCGTCACGTGGCGGGTAAGGACAACCCGGTGGCGGATTGCCTTTCCCGGTCCGTCGTGCACGCGGTCCACCTCGGGGTCGACTATGCCCGAATGGCGGAGGCCCAGACCGCCGACCCCGGCATCCAGGCCTTGCGGACCGCCGTCACGGGCCTCCCCGTCACCGAGGTGCCGTTCGACGCCGCGGGCACGGCCCTCCTATGCAATGTCTCCCTCAGCCGGCCTCGCCCCATCGTGCCCGCTGGCTGGCAGCGCCCGGTGTTCGACGCCATCCACGGCATGTCCCACCCTGGCGCGAGGGCATCCCAGAAACTCGTCGGGGCGAAGTTCGTCTGGCATGGCCTCAGGAAGGACGTCCGTGACTGGGCCAGGATGAGCCTCGCGTGCCAGCGCGCAAAGGTCCACCGCCATACCCAGGCACCGTTGGCCCCGTTTACGGTGCCCGAGCGGCGGTTCGACCACGTGCACGTCGACTTGGTGGGACCTCTTCCCCCCTCGCGAGGTTTCACCCACCTCCTCACCATGGGCGACCGCACCACACGGTGGCCGGAGGCCGTCCCATTGGCGGCGACGTCTGCGGCTGATGTGGCGCAAGCCTTTATCGCCACTTGGGTTGCCCGGTTCGGTGCCCCCTCGGACATCTCGTCCGACCGCGGCCCCCAGTTCACCTCGGGGTTCTGGGCCGCGGTGGCGCAAGGGCTCGGGGTGAAGCTACACCACACCACGGCCTACCACCCCCAGGCCAATGGCCTGTGCGAGCGCTTTCATCGCTCCATGAAGGCCGTGCTCCGGGCCAGCCTCCGCGACGGCGGCTGGGTCGACAGGCTCCCCTGTATCCTGCTGGGCCTCAGGACGGCGCCCAAGGACGACCTGCGCGCGTCCTCGGCGGAGTTGGTCTTCGGGCAACCACTGCGGGTACCGGGTGAATTCATCCCCGACTCCACGGCTCCTTGGTCCGCGGCACAACAGCGCTCCGCCCTTCAGGAGACCGCCCGGAGGTTCGCCCCGGTGCCAACGGCACACCACGGTTGCCCGCCTTCCCACTTCGCCCCGGAGCTTCGCACGGCAAAGTACATGTTCATCCGGCACGACGCCCACCGGGTACTGCTACGGCCCCCGTACGATGGGCCCTTCCGCGTGCTTGAGACCGGTGACAAGTTTTTCACTGTCAACATCGGCGGTGCCCCGTATCGCATTTCCGTGGACCGCCTCAAGCCGGCCCACCTCGATCCGGACCACCCCCCGCCGGCAGCGCTGCCTCCGCGTCGAGGCCGCCCCCCGGTGGTCGGACCCCTGGCACCCCCGCCAGCAGCTCGGCCTCCGCGTCGAGGCCGCCCCCTGGCGGTCGGACCCCCGGCACCCCTCAGCCCCGCCGGCCCAATGCCCCCCAGCCCTGCACCCATCGCCATGGGGCGTTTCGGCCGGGTCATCCGGCTTCCCCGCAAACTCACCCTTCAGGTGCGCGGGAATTCTGGGGGGGCACGTGTGGCGGACACATGGGGCAATAATTCCACGCACAAGAAGGTGGCGCGAGCGCCCAGGCGGGGACCGATGGCACATGCCCCGCCCTTCGACCGAGCGGCCACGCCCGAGGACTAGGCGTGGCCTCGGCACATATATGCGGGCTCTAAGCTCGAGCCCGCCCAGTGCTGCAGTTCGAGCTTTGACAATAAAGACTCTTTTGGTTTTAACAAACGCGTTGTGGCCTACCTCTTTGGCAAGCAAGTTGTGTGCGCAGCACCACACTTCAATATGATGTATGATGTTGATATATGAATAAATACATAAAAAAGCAGAGTAGGCCTATTGTTAATGCTGACTCACCCTCCTCGAGTTCAATGAAAGTGAGCTACAGTTTATAGTAACAGTTTACGTTACAAAAACTGTAACTGTAACCGTGATGTCGGAGTCTGACACGCAGGGAGCAGATGCGATGGGTATCTAGGCCAACAACTAATGAGAGAACAAACGGAACAATTGAAGGGAGAAATTAATGGAATGAAAGAACAAAGGAATACCAAAATTGATGGATTGGAGGGACAAATTAATGGAATGGAGGGAGAAATTAAGGGAATGAATGAACAATTAGAAGAACAAAGGAATGAAATAGGTGAATGAATGAGCGATTGGAAAACAAAATTAATGCCCAAACTAACAAAATTGATGAAATGAGTGAACGATTGCAGGCTAAATTGGATGCCGGTAATGAACAAATTAATGTCCAAATGAAAGAAATAAAAGCCCAAAGAAAACAAAAGAATGAATTGGGGTCACAGGAGAGGAAATGTTTGCTGGAAGAGGACCTGGAAGGTTATCGGACCTGCATGGATGGCAGAATGCACCAACAGAGGGAGGAATTTGGACTTTTGCAGCACCATGGCGGTGGTTTTGAGCAAGAGGTGGAAGAATTGGAGGCCCGTGTAACCAACAAGAGCGGGCATTAATTCATAAAGACCTGCGGGGGCCACAATTGACTGGGGAAAAGGTGAATTAAATGGTACAGGAGCGGCCGAGCACTTTGGACAATACCGTCAAGGTAGAGTTCCTCGAGTTCAACAGAGTCTGGGAGATGAATTTCGGTGAGTCAGTCCGGTAAGCATCTCCAGGATGTGATTAAAGTGATCCAGTGGACCCTCACCACGAGCCCTATTTGGGCACAGGAGGTTCCGAAATTGAATACCCAGCTAGGGGTAAATTCAATTGATTGGACATGATTTGGAAAGGCACACACCTGTCTATATAAGGTCTCACAGCTGACAATGCATATCAGAGCAAAAACCAAGCCATGAGGTCGAAGGAACTGCCTGCAGAGCTCAGAGACAGGATTGTGTCGAGGCACAGATCTGGGGAAGCCTACAAAAAAATCTCTGCTGCATTGAAGGTTCCCAAGAGCACAGTGTCCTCCATAATTCTTAAATGGAAGAAGTTTGGAACAACCAGGACTCTTCCTAGAGCTGGCCGCCCGGCCAAAGTGAGCAATCCGGGAGAAGGGCCTTGGTGAGAGAGGTGACCAAGAACCCGATGGTCACTCTGGCTGAGCTCCAGAGATCCTGTGTGGAGATGGGAGAAACTTCCAGAAGAACAACCATGACTGCAACACTCCACCGATCTGGGCTTTATGGCAGAGTGGCCAGACGGAAGCCTCTCCTCAGTGAAAGACACATGAAAGCCCTCTTGGAGTTTGCAAAAAAGCACCGAAAGAACTCTCAGACTGTGAGAAACACCATCTGTGGGTTCTGTGTGTGGTGACAGATGAAGCATGATACCTATTCAGATCTACCTGACTCTATATATCACTCTACCCAAATTCATAACACAGCGCCCCCCTCCCCCCTAGAACCGTAGCCCCTGCAAGGTTCACTGCAGGCGCCACCATTCCAGTCTTAGCACTTACTGTCTCACCCTTAATTAGCCTATGAAATAAAGCAGGAGGGCTGTGGGAAGTGAGCCGGAGCTTCCTACCTGTTCTCCTTAACATGCTAATCCCCTTAACAATCATGCAAATATGTACAATGATTATAATTCGTTGTTCCTGCGGTGGGAGTAAAAACAAACAACACTCAAAATCTACCTTAACTACCAACCTTAACCGAAAATTCAAAACTCTAATAAACATTTGTACAACCCCAGTCGACAGACCGCGTCCCCCGGTGGATGCCACAAGCCACAACCTTACCTGTGAGGCCATCCCAATGCACCCCTAATTTTCCGTGGACCCTGTCCAGGTGTTACAGGTGAGTGACATGGCTCGGTGGATTTCGCCCTCATTCATACAACACAACCCCTTAACCACGCATTCTCATTCCATCACTCATCACTACACAAAAATCATTACCAAGCACGTACTTATTACACCCCCCTGCAGGACCATGACATAGATGTCATTCATGTGTGCATTTCTCACAACTAGGCAGCGGGGAGGTACCGCACAAGTAAGATGGTGGGGGCGCTTCAGGCTGTGGTGCCCGCAGTCCCCAAAACAAGTCACTTGACTCTTCATTGCCCCCCCCCCCCTCCACCCCTTTACCTCTTGGCCCCGTGACAGCTAAACAGCGCTTTCCGCCGTTACCCCGCCGGTGGTGGTCTCCAAACCCCAGGCTCCTCCGTGGCCTCCTGCTTCAGCGCAGCTACACGGGTCGCCGGGAGTCTCCCATACCCCACGGCACCCAAACAGACCCTCCACCGACGAGCTCCAATATCCAGATACCACTGGCTGCCAGGGGTAATTGCCGCAGAGGAGGGCCGCAGGCATCAATCCCCAGAGCTTGATCTGTAGCTGCAGACACACACATCTTCCCCACCCACAAGATCCCAAAAACACATTTCCTCCCCCGCTGCCATTCCATTCTCAACACATTTCCATAGATTTAAAAAAATTTTTAAAGGTGTTCCAAAAAGTTGCCATGGCCTGCCATTATGTGAAATCCCCAATTCACATTTAACCAACACATTTTCAAAACACAATAATCACTCATACTCAATGTCCAACCCCACGACCACATGGAAACACATAACCTCTAAACATAAACACACGCCACCCACAAGACACTGTGGCACACATTCCATCCCCCTTACCGGCCATGTCCTCACTCTCACCCACCCCCAACTCCAAATTACATGTCCCCAAATTTCCATAAGCAAGTCCTGAAGCCTGGGACAGTAACCATCAAGACCTTATCTCTACCTTGATGTGCAGGTAATTGCCGGTTGGTCAGGTCCAAAAGTGCCATCCACCCTCAAAATCCCAAAATTTGTCATTGGACCAATCAAATTTTTCCAAATTTCACTTTTCTCCCCTCTACACTGGCAGGTATGTGCGTCCGCATCCAATGGTGAACTGTTCTAACAACTACATGTGGCTACGACAGCTCTGCACCTCTACCGTGCAAGGGTCATCGGGACAAGGTGAGCAGTCGAAACGCCAAAATGGCCCATGAGTGTCCATAAGGGTGCGACCCACCATCCATCCTTCGGCCCCCCTGCGAGGAACATGGTTGCACCAGCCCCCACTGGCCAATGTGGTGAGCACCTGCTGCCAACAAACACTACCGCATGCACAACCTCGGCCCTAGGGGACAAGGTCGCAGTGCGTGGCATTCCCCTCACATCACCTACGCCGCCCTCCTCCTCCAGTCCACAGAACTGCAGCCCCCAGTGCCCACCCACATTTGACCACACCAAGGTCCAGTCGACAGTCATGCTCCACCAGGAGACCCACCCAGAAGACATGGTCCACACACCTCGGACACGCACAACACCACGGTGACCCTCAGCCCCCCAACTCCATCCCCATGATCCTGTGTCCCAAATATCGGCACAGTCGCCCCCGCAACCAGTTGAAGGCGGTGTCCTGCTAACCAGTCAATTTTATCACAGCCTCCACACTTTGGTCTTCACACCTGGATCAATAATGGTGCCACTGATGTCAGTGACCACCATGACATTTCAAAATTCACCCTTAAATTTGCATCTAACCCTCAGATTACTCATGCCAAACATTTTTCACAATTCACAAACCTCACCAAAGAAAGATGCTTTGCCATACACATGCCAGCCGAGCATGGCCCATATACTCGGCACATTACACATTCCCGATCAACACTTCCATGGCTCTCTTCCCAAATCGAGAGTCCATAAATAAAAACAGAACATCTGTGGAAGGTCACTCTCACACCATCACGTTCCACAGATGCTCTAATGGTTGTCCATCCCTGTCCATTCGGTTCGACCCGCGTCCATAGATCAGCACAGCATGGCAGGTAACCACATGCTGGCTGCCCCAGAGTCTCAGGGAGAAGGTGTCAGGCCGCATGCTTGGGTGGTCACCACATCAGGCCCAAGTTGGCCGTCCGCGATGCCACCACCAAAGCGCGACCCACAGCACCTCCCCCTAGTGGTCCTCAATATATGCCATCCCAGGCTTGAGAAACCACCTGGGACCCCCTGGAGGTCTTAACCCCCACTAGGTTCCGGTGACCCTGCTGGCCCGAGCCACCCGCTCGGGCGGTGCCCCGATGGACGCCACACTCCACCAGACCCCCCATGGGGCCCAGGTCGTACCACGACACCCATGGCTGGACCCTACGTCCAAATCTCGCCAGCACAGCCCCCCAGCTGGCTGGCATTCCCAAATTTACAAAGGGGCAACTTTTGCCCGAGGCCATCCCCAATGACCTCTCCTGGTCCAAATTCCGCAGCTCGGGGACCAACTCCCTCCATGGCTGCTCCAAATCCAATTCCCATTTCCATTTGATTCTAAATTTCCTTTTAACAATTTTTATTTCCACCTGTGCCAAACCGCAGCTGCAGGTAACAACTCCCTCAGGTTGTTCTGCCTCTTCCTACAGCTGGTCCAAATTCCCTACGGGGACCAAATTTCCCGAGGCTCTATCTCCCGATCCTCCAAAGTCCAAATCCAGCCCGGAGCCAAAACACTCCCCCAACTGGTCATGCAATTTCGGAGCCTCTTGCACCCAATTTGTGTTCGTGGTGAGGGTCCCCTCGGTCACCTCAGCCGCCTCCTCAGACCGACTCACATCAACTCCCAGACTCCTTTGGAGCTGAGCACCGTCCTCCCCGATGGTACTGTCACAGGTCCCCAGCCGCTGTGTCACATCATGTACATTCCCATCAATCATTTGCGGCCCCGACTGGCTTTCCCCAATAAATACCCGGTCCGGCTCCATTACTCGGAACCCCCTATTGTTATCCCCTGTTGCACTGCACAACTGCCATTGTGCTGCAAGGACTCCAATCCATCCCCATGTTGATGTGTTGGGGCATCCATCCGGCCCCGATAAACCTCCAGGTCACCATGTGGGAAACATCCCCCAGTTACTTCGAAACATTCCAAATTTCCTTCCCCATTCGCCTGTGGGCACTCCACATTCACCTGTGGACACTCCTCATCTACCTGTGGACACGCCCCATTTACCTCTTCACATGCCGCAATCAAATTTTCCCCATTTAAATTTCTACCTTCCCTTCTTTCCCACTGTGATTCCAATTTTTCCATTCCTGGTGCAATTCCCTGCTCCTGAGCCCCATGTGAATCATTCCTTTGTTCTTTCTTTATCTCATTCGTTTGCTCACATGGGGAATTCGTTTCTTTAATCTGGGCATCCAGTCTTTTACTACCTCCCCTTATTATCCCCCTTAATTCATTACTCATTCCCTCCATCTGCTCACTCTGAGCCTTAATGTCTCCTTTCAATTCATTTTTCATTTCCCTCATGTTGTTATTCATTTTCTCACTACTATCGTTTCTTAATTCCCTCATAAATTTCATTAAGGCCTGGCTATCTATGGGGGCCGTCCCTACGGCGGGGGAAGTTCCATCACTATGCTCCATTTCCACTACCTCCGACTCACTTCGAAGGCTCAAAGCACCTTCCATTCTCCTTTCTTCCATATTGCTTAATACCTCTTCCATCCATAAAGAAGAGGTCGCTTCCCCGCGCGGCTTTTACCAGGAACCGATTTAGATTTTTACTGACGCGCCGTTAACGTCCCCCGCACCGATCGACTATTCAAATTTATCGCCTCGACTACGAAAAATTTTCGTCCAAATTCTCCACACTCCTTGATACTGTGGCGGACACAAAAGCCCACTGGCGTGGTGACATCATTCCACGCACCAAGTGGGCGGTGGCCACGCCCGAGGGGTAGGCGTGGCCTCATGATATACACCGGGCGACCAGCCCGGAGCAGTTCAGTGTTACAGTGTGCTCTTACAATAAAGACGTTCAGTGTTACAGTGTGCTCTTACAATAAAGACGTTTATATGTTACCGCTTGTCCGCTTCCTCCTTGCTCACAAGCAGCGCGCGTAACGCCGTGCTTTACTGGTGACCCTCGACGTTGGATCTGCCGTAGCGATCCTTCCGAACACAACGACAAGGCAATGGCGATTAAACTTCCCGAATTTTGGGAGGCCCAGGCCGAAGTCTGGTTCGTTCAAGCCGAAGCCCAATTTCAGCTTCGGCGCCTCACCAACGACGACCTGCGCTACTGCCATGTCGTCGCCTCCCTCGGGCCCGGCACGGCCGCTCGAGTTGTGTCCGTCCTTCGCCACCCACCGGACGGCCACAAGTACGAGGCGCTCAAGCGGCTACTCCTAGCCACGTTCGGCCTCACGGACGACGCACGGGCCGACCGCCTCCTGGATCTCCCCGAGCTCGGTGAGACGCGCCCGTCGGTCCGAATGCACCATATGCTGTCACTGTTGGGTGACGAAGCCCCCGGTTCGCTATTCCGGGCGCTTTTCCGGCGCCAACTTCCAGCGGAGGTTCGCCTCGCGTTGGCCGGGACCGAGCTAACGGAACCCCGAGCATTGGCAGCCGAGGCGGACAGGTACTTCGCCCCTTCGGACACGCGGGCGAGCGTCGGCGCGGCCGTCACGGCCCTCGACGCTGATGTTCAGCAGCATGTTCCACAGCATCAGCTTCTACAGCATGCTGATGTTCAGCAGCACGCTGATGTTCAGCAGCATGCTGATACGCACCTCGTGAACGCCGCCACGCCCCGCCCACCGCCGCGGCGAAAACCGCCACCGCGGGGAAACCCGCCAACTCCACCGGCCTGGCGGAGCCAGCCGCGCTCCTCCAGCTCCACCACCTGGTGCTGGTCCACGCCAAGTTCGGCCACGAAGCTCGGCGGTGTCATCCGCCGTGCTCCTTCAACGGGTCGGGAAACGCCCGGGCCGGCGCCCAATAGTGGCGATGAGCGCCGGCCGTTCGAGCAGCCTGCTGTTCATAACGGACACCTTCTCCGGGCGCCGTTACCTGTGCGACACGGGAGCGCAGGTGAGTGTCATTCCCGCCGGCACGTCAGACAAGCACGCCGCGGGTGGGGGCCCGGCGCTGCTTGCCGCGAACGGGACGCCCATCCGTACATACGGAAAACGCTGCCTCTCTCTGCGGTTTGGAGGGCAGGTTTTCCGATGGACGTTCGTCACCGCCGACGTGCCCATGGCACTGCTTGGCGCGGACTTCCTGTGCGCTAATGGGCTCCTGGTCGACGTCAAGCGCAGACGGCTTGTCCAGGCCGAGACGTTCAGCTCGCTCGCTTGTGCGTTGCCCAGCTCAACGAGCGGCTTGCCAAGCGGCTTGCCGAACGATTCGGTTCCGGCCACGTTGGTCTGTACGCTTCCGGCAGCGGACGCATTCACCCGCCTCCTCGCCGGCTTCCCGGCCCTCACGCGGCCCACCTTCTCGGCGGGGGCCGTCAAGCACGGGGTGGCCCATCACATCCCCACCGTCGGCCCACCGGTCTACGCCCGGGCACGCCGCCTCGAGCCGACGAAGCTGGCGGTGGCAAAAGCGGGGTTCGCTACCCTGGAGCGACTCGGCATCGTTCGGCGCTCAGAGAGCGCTTGGGCGTCGCCGCTGCACATCATGCCGAAGCCCGGCGGGGGATGGCGACCGTGCGGGGACTATCGCCGTCTCAATGACGCCACGACTCCTGACCGCTACCCCGTCCCCCACATTCAGGACTTTTCCGCCCGTTTGGCAGGCAGGTCCTTCTTCTCGAAGGTGGACCTCATACGCGGCTACCATCAGGTCCCCGTCAGGCCGGAGGACGTCCCGAAGACGGCGGTCATCACGCCATTCGGACTCTTCGAGTTCCTGTGCATGCCCTTCGGTCTGAAGAATGCGGCTCAGGCGTTCCAGCGACTGATGGACAGCGTCCTGCGCGACTTGGATTTTGTCTACGTCTACCTGGACGATATCCTCGTCGCCAGCGCGTCCCGCGAAGAGCACCTACGCCACCTCCGCACGCTCTTCGAACGCCTGGGCCAGCATGGCCTGATTGTGAACCCCGCAAAGTGCCGGTTCGGCGCCGCCACAATCGATTTTCTGGGGCACCGTGTCACCAGGCACGGAGCCGTCCCCCTGCCGGCCAAGGTGGAGGCGGTGAAGGGGTTTCCGCGCCCCCGCACGATCAGAGGGCTGCAGGAGTTCCTGGGCATGGTGAACTTTTACCATCGGTTCCTGCCCCGTATCGCCCAGCTCCTGCGCCCCCTGCACGAAGCTCTCCGAGGTAAGCCGGGCAAAGGCGACGTTACCTGGACCGAGCAGATGGACATGGCGTTCACGGGCGCGAAGCTCGCCTTGGCTAACGCCACCATGCTCACGCACCCGGCGCCCGATGCACCGATCGCCCTCACCACCGATGCCTCGGACTACGCGGTGGGCGCGGTGCACGAGCAATGGGTGCGTGGAGCTTGGCAACCGCTGGCGTTCTTTAGCCGGCAGCTTCGCCCGCCCGAACGCCGTTACAGTACCTTCGACCGCGAGTTGCTCGGACTTCACTTGGCGGTCAGGCACTTCCGCCATCTGCTCGAGGGCCGTGCGTTCACTGCCTTCGTCGACCACAAGCCGCTGATCTTCGCGATGGGCAAGGTCACCGAGCCGTGGTCGGCCCGGCAGCAGCGTCACCTCTCGGCCGTGTCCGAGTACACGACGGACATCCAGCACGTCGCGGGGAAGGACAACCCGGTGGCGGATTGCCTTTCCCGGGCCGTCGCCCACGCAGTCCACCTCGGCATCGACTATGCCCGGATGGCAGCGGACCAGGCCGCTGACCCCGACGTCCAGGCCTTGCGGACCGCCGTCACGGGCCTCCGCGTCACCGAGGTGCCGTTCGACGGCGCGGGCGCGGCCCTCTTGTGCGACGTCTCCCTCGGGCGTCCTCGCCCCATCGTGCCCTCGGGCTGGCAGCGCCAGGTGTTTGACGCCATCCACGGCCTGTCCCACCCGGGCGCGAGGGCCTCCCAAAGGCTGATCGCCGACAAGTTCGTCTGGCATGGCCTCCGGAAGGCCATCCGCGGCTGGGCCAGGACGTGCCTCGCGTGCCAGCGCGCCAAGGTGCACCGGCACACCCAGGCCCCGTTGGCCCCGTTCACGGTGCCGGAACGCCGGTTTGACCACGTCCACGTGGACCTGGTGGGACCTCTGCCCCCCTCGCGGGGTTTCACCTACGTCCTCACCATGGTGGACCGCACCACCCGGTGGCCGGAGGCCGTGCCCTTGGCGTCGACAATGGCGGCCGATGTCGCGCAGGCTTTCATCGCCACCTGGGTCGCCCGGTTCGGCGCCCCCTCAGACATCTCATCCGACCGCGGCCCCCAGTTCACCTCGGAGCTCTGGGGGGCGGTTGCGCAGGGGCTCGGGGTCCGGCTGCACCGAACCACGGCCTACCACCCCCAGGCTAACGGCCTGTGTGAGCGATTTCACCGCTCATTGAAGGCCGCGCTCCGGGCCACCCTCCGCGACGGCGGCTGGGTCGACAGGCTCCCTTGGGTCCTGCTGGGCCTCCAGACGGCGCCCAAGGAGGACCTGTGCGCATCCGCGGCGGAGTTGGTCTTCAGGCAACCGCTGCGGGTGCCGGGCGAGTTCCTCCCCGACTCCACGGCACCATGGTCCGCGGCACAGCAGCGCTCCGCTCTGCAAGAGACCGCCCAGAGGTTCGCCCCGGTGCCAACGGCATGCCACGGGCACCCACCGACGCACGTCGCCCCGGAGCTTCGCACGGCGGAGTACGTCTTCGTCCGCCACGATGCCCATCGGACACCACTGCGGCCCCCGTACGACGGGCCTTTCCGCGTGCTGGAGACCGGGGCGAAGCACTTCACCCTGGACATCGGCGGTACTCCTGACCGCGTTTCGGTAGACCGCCTCAAGCCGGCCCACCTCGATGTGGACCATCCACCGCCAGTGGCCCGACCCCCACGTCGGGGCCGCCCTCCTGCGGGCGGACCCCCGGCACCGCCCAGCCCCGCCGCCACGCCGCCCCCCGGTCCTGCACCCATCCCAGGGGCAGCCAGGGGCATCCCACCTGGCATCCCTTCCCTGCACCCGGACGCCGCCGATCGCCAGGGGGCGCTTCGGCCGGGTCATTCGTCTGCCCCGCAAACTGGCCCTCCAGGTGCGCGGGAATTCTGGGGGGGCGCGTGTGGCGGACACAAAAGCCCACTGGCGTGGTGACATCATGCCACGCACCAAGTGGGCGGTGGCCACGCCCGAGGGGTAGGCGTGGCCTCATGATATACACCGGGCGACCAGCCCGGAGCAGTTCAGTGTTACAGTGTGCTCTTACAATAAAGACGTTTATATGTTACCGCTTGTCCGCTTCCTCCTTGCTCACAAGCAGCGCGCGTAACGCCGCGCTTTAATACCAAATTTATGACAGGGTTCAAATCCCACTCCTTGAAAACAGTTGTCGCACGATCCCTTCGGTTAATACTAGGGCTCGCGGATGGCTCAAACGGCTTTAATGGAGGCGACGATCGTATACGGATTCGGCTGTAAAAGCACCGGTCCTAGAAGTGAAGAAGAAGAGCGGAAGCGCTTACCTATAGCGATCCGACTGCAGCTCCGATGCTGCAGGGGGATTAACTCAAACGAACACAAGATTTGAATGGAAAAGAAAATAATACAAGGGTTTATTTGAAATAAAGGTCGGGACAGGGAAACGCGATGATAAATAAAGGTCATAAATCGGGATCCCACACACCTCACCTCAGAAATGAGACAAAGGAAAATTAATTAATAAAATTAATCGTCGTGTACTTGAATCTTGAAATGTGGTGCAAGCTTATCTGTCGGTAGTGTGTCCGTCGTCCAACGCGGCTCCCTCAGTCCGCCTCGCTCGCGCGTTCAGCCAGCCCCCGAGCGACCCGCCCCACTCCAATCTCCTAGTCTACCGCATGTGAGGTCCCGCCTGCCCACAGCACCGAGCCTCGCTTCACACCACAAGAACCGCGAAGGACCGAGCACCGCTCCAAGCTCCGAAGATGATGAACCAACGACCACCAGCGCAGAGGCAAAAAGAACGAGCTTCAAGCACGAGGGGAGAAAGTACGAATAACGCCAGGAACACACAGAGAGGGAAATGGAAGATAGCAAGAGACAAAATGTCGTCCAGCGCAGAGGCAAAAAGAAGGGCGAATGGTGATCTCCAACACGAAGAGGTCCAGCGCGAAGAGAGCTAAAATGTTGTCCAGCGAGCCCTTTTGTCACCTTGCGTGTGACGTCAATCCCTTCTCTCCCCCAACCGGAGTCTCGTCTCTCGACCTCTCGAATGTTCTGCCTGCGCTGGTGCCCTCCCATTGGCCAAGTGCTTTGCCCCCCAACCTTGTCACGCCACCCTCGTGGCCAACCACCAGTCCTTCCCTTCCCTTCAATCATGGGGCAGTTCTCTGTCCCTTCCCTTCACAGACCAATCACAGTCCTCCTGGGCGTGGCTATAGTCTGCCACGATGCTCGTTGCCCATGGTGGCATTGTACGCGGCCGCTGCCTGCTTGTCTTTCCAGTCAGTCATTGTAAGGGGAGAGAATTTAATTATTGTTGTGCACTAAGGACCTATCTAAGTGTCTATATGAGAATGCATTGCCATTGAGGCTGTGGATATCATCAATTGTTGCGGATCTCGGTTTACGGTGCTCCCCTTACCGAGGGGGGTTTAATCCCCTCATCTATTAAGCTGGCCGTCCGAGTCCTAGAAGATATCGCGCTCCTCCCGGTCGGAAGCAGGGCGATACTTCTGCCTGAGCCACACACAAGATGGAATGTTGCCGAGCGGTTTAGCAATCCGAAGCTCGAGCCGTTAGCGGCAGTCTAAACCCGATTATAGCAGTTCCTATATCATGCCACCGATATTCAATTGGGGACAGGACGCAAGCGATCGGATGAGAGGAACCGAAGTAAAGCAAGAACAAATATAATTTATTAATTATGTACAAGAAACCCGAAGAGGAAATGAAAAAAGGGAATATACAAGAAGAAGAAGAAGCAGTGACACATGGCAGCCTTAAACAGTCTTATATTATCACGCCCAGGACAATACAAACACACTCACACGAATGGGGTGGTGGTGGTGGGAAGGAAGAGAAGGGTCCAAGCAGATGGTTCCAGGCTCCGGGTCCGCCGTGAAGAATGGCAAGTAGCTTCGCGTGTCGTTGGCACACGACCGGACCTTACATATGCGAGGGGCGGGGATGCTGCGTGCGTATAGCGTGCCGAACGCTCTCAAAACCAAACGGCAGTTCCTATCAAACGATCGTTCCAAGCGATCCTCTGCGCAGTGTTCTTATCATCCGCCGTCTCTGCGCTGTTCTCTCAATCGCAACGGTCCCCTGTGCAGTTCTTCATCAATGGCCTCCCCTCGCGCATCTCCCTAATCAATGGCCTCCCTTCGCGCATCTCCATGAGATGGCTTGGCGCTTGCGCTTTTATAACCCGCTTAGAAATCAAGCCGCGCTTCATTGAGCCACGCCTATTAACGAGCTCACCTCAGCCCTGGTTGGCTGGTGGGGGCTTACCGGCCACGCCCTGGTGGTGAGTTGACGTGGCCACACCTCGTTCTTGCCGCCCCGCCCCCTTCTTCTCCAAGCCTGACCTTGTGTTCAATGGCGGCTGAGCCAGGCAGCGAACGCTACTGGCAAGCCAAGGAACACAATTTGGAGGAAGGCTACGCCGCAATATGAATTGACAAGGGGACCTACTCTTATTTATTTAATACAACGCAGATTCAACTATTGGGAACAGATCCTTACCTGAAACGCATACTAGTGAAATAACTAAAGAAGAAGCCTATGGTGTGCTACATGTTGCTCGTGGTCTAACTAGGATGCGACCTTTGACCTTTATACCAAAAATGGGAGTATTTACAGGGGATTATTTATAAGGGAATATTACAAATATTTACAAAGTGGAGGGTTCTAAAAACCACAATATATATATATATATATATATATATATATATATATATACATACATATATATATACATATATATATATATATATATATATATATATATATATATATATATATATACATATATACATATATATATATATATATATATATATATATATATATATATATATATATATATATATATATATATATATATATATATATATATATACAGTGGAACCTTGACTTACGAGTTTAATTCGTTGTGTGACCGAGCTCGTAACTCAAATTGCTCGTATCTCAAATCAAATTTCCCCATTGAAATGCATTGAAATGCTATTAATCCGTTCCAGCCCGCCAAAAACCACACCAATTTTTTTTTAAATATACAGTATATATATAAATATCTCGCGCTTTATATTTCACCTGTATGCAGCATACAAGTTGGCAGGATGGCCTGGACTGGAGGTACGCACACTTGACTCTAAAGTCTAAACTGTCCAGCCTGGGTTTGAATCCCGACCCAGCTATAACCTGTCATGGGTGAATCACAGGCAGGGTGATTCATCAATGTGTGTACCGCTAAACTGGGCGCCCCGTTTGCGTCCCATTAGTTGTTGGATGTTAAGGATCTCACCGTGTTTTCCACAAAGAGAAGGCGAGCTATCGCCGGCACTCTGAACAAGTTGTGGCCTGGCATGGCATGAACATGAAAACATGAACATGAACATGAACATGAAATGTTCGACATGAACATGAAATTTTCCAAAATAACCAAAATGCGAAAACAAAAATGCAGCGCTATACGACAGAGATACTGTACGTGCACGGCAAGATAACCACGTGACCGGAACCCACCTGGCGGCAAAACTCAAAATAACCAACATGCGAAAACAAAAATGCAGCGCTATACGACAGAGATACTGTACGTGCACGGCAAGATAACCACGTGACCGGAACCCACCTGGCGGCAAAACTCAAAATAACCAACATGCGAAAACAAAAATGCAGCGCTATACGACAGAGATACTGTACGTGCACGGCAAGATAACCACGTGACCGGAACCCACCTGGCGGCAAAACTCAAAATAACCAACATGCGAAAACAAAAATGCAGCGCTATACGACAGAGATACTGTACTTGCACGGCAAGATAACCACGTGACCGGGTGGCGAAAGCTCGTAACTCAGATCTCGGCTCGCATCTCAAAGCAATAAACCGCTCGAGCGACGGCTCGTATCTCGAAAAACTCGTAAGTTGGGGCACTCGTAAGTCAAGGTTCCACTGTATATATATATATATATATATATATATATATATATATATATATATATATATATATATATATATATATATATATATATATATATATATATATATATATATATATATATATATATATATATATTGTTACGGTCCGCGGATTAGATGTTATTTACCGAGCGGAGGCACCGCGGCCGAACAGTTTTTTTTCCCAACTCACCCGATTCACCCAGACGTTGGCCGTATCGCGCCACAGCTATTCAATGTGGGAAAACTCTAAAGCGACCGAATGCAAAGAGGAAGAAGAAGGCGTACAGAAGAGTAACGGGATTTATTATTACACACACAAGCAAAAAGGAGCAGTCACGGTTATTTACAGGGGACATGAAAAAGCAGGTGACACAGTGCAAATTACTAGCTTATACAGACTTAATTGACTACCCAGGACAGAACGAACAGAACAAGCTCACGTACACGAATGGGGAACTTGCAGGCAGGAATGGCTGGAAAGGAGAGGAAGGTCCGGAGCTGGCAGCACGATCGGCGCGTTCGGCAGCCGCCGTCCCTTCGCGGCCCTGCTCAAAACCGCCGTCCAGGCCCTAAACGGCTGTCGAGTGTTGCTGCTGGGGACGCTGCCGCTGGCGAGCAAGGTGACGAATAGCAGGCTTTTGCGCTTCCCTGGATGATCTCTGCTTTTGGACCTCACAACTCAGCTCTTGTCATCGCTCATCTCTCTTCTCAGCTCATCTCCTTTGCACCTCACCACGCAGCTCAGCTCAGCCTTGGACCTTTTTGCAACTCTCTTTTGGGGAACGTCCCGCGGCGGGTTATATAGGCCCCGCCCCTCAACCTTCGCGAACCTCCTTGATGTTTCTCTCCACACCCTCTCCAAGTCCAACCCCTTGTTCGTGGTTGGTTGAGTGGGGCTGACTCACTCCTCCCCTCTATGACGAGGTGGGGACCCGCCTTTCTTCCCCAACCCTGCCTCGTGGTCAATGGCGGCAATTGGAGGGGATGTAATTGCCAAATTGAGGCTTGGCCATTACGAAAGGGGAAATGGAGGTTTTTGGGAATGGGAATGAAGGGAATCTATCTCTTTTACTTGGTGCAATGGAGTGTCATGTTACTGGAAGACAAGGCCTTACTCTAAAACACATAATTAAGATATAAGCTACTGAACAAGGGTTTTATCGTGTCCTTCAATGTGGTGTTTCATGGAATTAACTACCGGGACGCCCTTTTTACCTTTACACAACTCTGGAGGCAGGAGGCGCAGAATAGACAATAATAATAATAAAGCACACAATAAAAAAAATACCATCCTCATATCCGCAACAATATATATATATATATATATATATATATATATATATATATATATATATATATTGTTGTGGATTTGAGAATGGTGTTGTAGTTTTTATTATCGTTGTAAGTGTAATGAAATTGTTGTAAATATCACCCTCCTTCCTCCATTTGTTGTGTATAAAGGTCAAAGGTCGTTCCCGTAGTTATTCCATACACAATCACGTAGCAAATCATAGATCTCCCTGTTCAGTAGTTATCTCCTTATTATGTGTATTAGTTTAAGGCTTTGTCTTCCATTAATTGACACTCCATTGCACCGAATTCAAATAAGGTAGATTCCCTTCGCATACCCCTTTTGTCATCAATTGCCAACTGCATTGGTCGGTTTTCTGCGTGCGGTTTTCTGCATTCGCCGCTGCTGCTTTGTGGTTTTCGCCGCAAAACTCCATTGAACACGTGGTCAGATCGGAGAAGAAGGGGGAGGAGCCGCCGAATCCAGGGCGTTGGCCGCCGATCGTCATCACAAGGTGGAGCCAGCGAGCCCCGACCCGCCAATCAGGACCGGTAAGAGACCAGCTCGGGCATGGCGCGGGTTGATCTGGAGGCACGCTATAAAAGCGCACGCGGAAGCCTTTGAGGAAGTCGGAGAGAGAGATGCGGCAGATGAGTCCAGAGCGAGGGAAGTGACGGAGCCCCACGAACAGTACCACGCAGCTTTGACTCCACCAGGCAACACTGACTCCACCAGGCAGCGTTGACTCCACCAGGCAGCGTTGGCTCCACCAGGCAGCTTCGACCCGTTACCATGCGGGAACCAGGATCGGTGGCATCGGTGGCCGTCGAGGTCCAGCCCGACGTCCCGTGCGGGATCAAGCCCGAACCATCTGCGCCAGCTGAACCTTCCTCTCT
The DNA here is from genome assembly GCF_964187855.1 of Myxine glutinosa. Lineage (NCBI taxonomy): Eukaryota > Metazoa > Chordata > Myxini > Myxiniformes > Myxinidae > Myxine > Myxine glutinosa. The sequence continues at coordinate 115,924 of NW_027616905.1, read as the reverse complement.
CCTTCCAGTCCTCCATTCCTGCCTCCATTCCATGCTTCTGTGTATGTGAGTTTGTCCTGTGTGTCTTGTCCTTGGGGTTAAGTAAGACTGTAGTAGGTAAGCTAATTTGCACTGTGTCCTCTCCTTCTTCTGTATTTTATTTTATTATCTTTCCTCCTCCTTGGTTTCTTTTGGTTGTAAATAATAGCAAATAAATCCTATTCGTATTTCCTCCTGCTGTCTTCCTCTTCTTCACATCCGTCGTCTTAGTGATTTCCTTCATTGAATACCTGTGGCACGATTTGGCCAACGTTTCGGGATCGGGTTAGTTTCTGTTAATAGTTCGTGCCGCGGTTGCTAAAACCGCTCGGCAATTAACATCTGTCTGCGGTACGAATGGGGCTGTGCACCTGCCTTTCCGGAGGTAGCTGGGCAGCGTCAGGGACCCTGTCGGTCAGTCGGAGACGAGGGGATTAATCCCCCCTCGGTAAGGGGAACAGAGGCCGACGTTGGGTTCCGTAACAATATATATATATATATATATATATATATATATATATATATATATATATATATATATATATATATATATATATACGTATGCACGAGCGTCTTTTTGTCTTTCAGCTAAATTTATTCTGGTCTCTTCAAACAAATCGCGATTTTAGTCCGCGATGTTCTTACCTCATACCAACGCAAGTCCGAGTGTATGCGCATGAAATTGAAAATGCATTGGAGAACTGTGGCATTGAATTGCGTTGAACATAACAGAGTGGGACCCATTTGAGGAAGGCCTTCATCCCATGGTGGAATGGAAAAGTCAAGTATATTTGGTCAGGCTATTGTTGTTCTTTATTTTAGCAACAAAGAATTGCTCCACAAGCGTCCACAATTCCTGGTGTTGGGCTAGCGGCTCGGGTGCCGGCTTAGGATCCTAGGATCCTGGGTTCGAATCCCGGTCAATCGCTGAATTAACGCCAGGGGGGTTGACTCAGCCTGTCATCCTTCCGAGGTCGGCTAATTGAGTACCAGTTCACTGGTAATTCCCTGCTTGTCGTAAAAGGCGACAAAAAGGGTTGGCGTCAGGAAGGGCATCCGGCCGTAAAACATTGCTTCAAAAAGGGGACCAAAAAACAACAACAACCACAGTTCCCGAAAAAGGCCAACCCCCGCTTGCGGGGAAAAATGGCCTCTAAAGGTGTTTTTTTTTTTATATATACATATATATTGTTACAGACGTGGCTTAGATGTTATTTACCGAGCGGTTTTGGTATGACCACGTCTGCACAAGTTACCCGATTATACCCGAACGTTGACTAATCGCGCTACGCTAGGTCAATGAAGGAAAAGACACACGGCTGGGATTAAATTGACGCGACACCAGGGATACGGTTCTCAAGACCTCCGGAGGAGATTATATTAGGGCGGAAGGTCAGATTACAGGGACGAGAGGTACAGCATAGAAAGACAAGCACTTAGACACAATCTTATATTAACCCCAACAGACGACAGATAAACGGGACAAAAGGCTGACTCACACGGGGATTGATGGCTAGGAAAGGCAGGATCGATGGCTCCAGGTGCACCTGGGCTCAAAGGTCAGAATCGACTCGGTCCGGTCCAGAGATGCGGGGAGGTATTCAGCGCTCGTACGTGGCGTCTTGTCGTCTCAAGCTGGGGGCGCATCTGACGTCACGTCCGGTACGTGGCCGCGTATATCCGGCGGGGAGTGACACGCCCTCGGCTCGTTAGCTCCGCCTCGTGGAATCGGCACGTTGCTTCTCATTGGGTGCGTGCGGGGGGGTTTACCAGGCTCCGCCCTTGACGGGGGACTGACAAGGAGCCCCTTCGTGGTAACCCCGTGGAGCGCATGGTCCGGCGCGCATTGTCAATGGCGGCTAACAGAGCCGGTGTGATGACGCACACTCCCCCCGCGCAGCGTCGTTGTTGTTGTAATTGTTGTTGTAGTTGTAGTTGTAGTTGTAGTTGTTGTTTGGGGAAGAAGATGGAAGGAGGTATGGGAAAGGTCCTAAACTCACTACTGGTGCCATATAATCACATTCTGGTGCAACGAAGAGTCATAATTAATGGAAACGAGTCCTTAACTGACATAGACTAAGAATAACTAGCAAGATGTCCGAAAGTTGTCTACGTGTGATGCGGTGGACCTGGGCACGACATTTAATGGGGGAAAAAGGGGAAGGTCGGCTCTACTGATTGTTGTTTACAGACAATGGGACTAGGGAATGGGGGATTGGGGATAGTTGGGGAGTATTGGGGAAATAGGGGAATATTTACAAGCGGATATGGAGGCCAAATTCCATATTCGCAACATTGCACCCTTCTCTACCCTCGGGGCGTCCCGACCCGATAAATTTTTACCTACTTTAGTGTGGCACGCAATGTAGTTCCCTCTACTATTAACTCTACCCTGAGTGCGACAGTTTTACAGATATTCACAAATGAGTAAATATGTCCCCCTGCGACGTTGCACCCTTCTCCTCACAGAAACACACCCACAGGATAACCGAATCCGGAAAGAATCCTCAAACTAAACATACAGCCGGTAGGGAGCATTATTTACACAAGACTACGCTGATTTTTACACTACGATCCAGGACCTGTTTTTGGAGGAACACATGCAGATGTTATGCATAGAGAGAGCACGCATGCTAGCATCGATACACCAACCCACGAGTGCTCTGTGGCCTACGGCCTTTAATAATGTGCAGAGCACCCCTTCCAAGCATCAAGCACCACCCCATCACACAGTGAGCACCATCCGGTGCACCAATAAAGTGTTTATGACTCATTGTGTGGTGTCGCAGCCGGCCGATGTTCTGCCGCTGGTCTTGCCTTCATGTGGTGCACTTGGCCTTCTTACTTCTTTTAAACAAAATAAAGAAAGGCGCCAACCGCGTCCATTTCTTTATTGTGGCCGTCAGGGGGCCAACTGTTAGTGGTTCACCTGTTTGGCATAGGTGCCACGTTGACCCATAGGTCCTTCCACGGGTGGTGCTTGGCCGCAAAAGAGCTGCGGTCCATTGTGGGTGGCCACAAACATTGCGGTCCATATGGTGTATCGATCCAAGCAGCAAACAGCGAAAGTGCAGGCCCACAACTGCGTAGCCAGCACCTCTCTCTCCTCTCTCTCTACCCCAAAGCCAGATCCTCGGAGGTGGGAGACAAAAGAAAAGACAAGTGAGTAAGGTGGTAAGGGCGCAAAAGTGCACGCAATGCAAGGTAATGCACACTGGGGGCACATGGGAACCAGGTGAGACAGGTACGTTCCTACCGTACGCCCCCCCCCCCACCAGGTAACCTACATGGCCCCTCCCTTACCCCTTACTGTATCCACACAACACAACACTACCCATAAACATCTACTTTACAAATCAACAAACATCCCTACTGTCTTCCCCGTTCCTCCCATAAACCAAATTCGTCTTCTCTCCCTCCTAACCAATCAAATTTGCCATTTTCAACTCAACATCATAATTTGCCATCTCCAACTCAACATCATAATTTGCCATTACCAATTCATCATCAGTCCCTCCTAGGGAGGGAGAGATGGAATCACCCCAATGTCTCATCCACGTCGTGATGCGTCTCACAAGCCACACAGCAATTTCATTTCCTGCAACAAAACAAAGAAAACACAGGTGTGGAGTCATCATCATCACCACAGGTAAGTGGCTGCGTATGGTGCGACAGGTTCATCAATCCTAACTATTTCCTAAATGACTTTAACAACTTTACACTACCCGGGGTCTCTCTCCGGCCAAACCATTGGCCCTCTTACACTATGGGTTCTAAAAACCAATTCCCATTGGCCAAACTGTGGTGCTTTTCAATTTGGGGTCTCACTCCCCCGATTCATCTCCCGGTGCCCTCGCACAATTTCCGGGCTGTGGCGTGTACCTCTCCCAGCGGGTCTACCCACCTGCACACCTCCACCACTGCAGTTGCCACCCGAGCTTACCTAGCTCCTCACCCTAACCTAACTAACTGGGGCAGGCCCTCTGGCGCTCTCCCCACTCGGTGCCCTCTCTGGCACTGGGCTACCCGATCCACACCCGGGATCCTCAGGCACCCACTCACAACTACCGGCTCCCAGAGCCCACCTGCGGCCTCACCTGGCCGACATCCTCACAGTGGTGGAGTGCCCAACCAACTACACACACTAACAGGCTACACGCCCAGCCATTTCCACAACACTAATGCACCCATCCACAACACCATTCTGCAACCGCACCACAAATGCCAATATCCAACCACAATTTACCTGTACCCTTTACCTAACACTTACACTACCCGCCCCGGGTATCCGTGATGGGGGTCCACTCTTCCCCCATTCACACCTTCGCACCATGCACACCACTCCGTACCACTTACTCCAACTCTCTCCACACACCTGTACTTGCACACCTGTGCTCTCACACCTGGTGCCACCTGCACCCTTCTCTCCCCAAGCGCATTCGCGCTGATCCACAACACTCACTACTCATACACGGCTCCACACACCTGTCCAGTTGCACACCTGTGCAATCACACCTGTTCAATTCTCACACACACGGCATCATCTCAGCTAACTACTCCCTTCTGAAACTTGCGCTTCCCAGTCGTCCCTTTAAACTATTGCGCTCCCTCGTCATTATCATCCACACTAATCTACCTGCGTCCCCACTACAGGTATCAGTCACTACCTAACCTTATCGTCACCTAATGTCATCTTCGCTAGATCCCTATCAATATAACCTAACCCACCCGGGCTAGTTTTCACTGCCATACACCCCATAAGCTATTGCTCCTTTGCCCCCACATGGGAAGGATGGTGGATTTGCCATCCCACCACATCGGGGGTCTCTCACTACCAATTTTGCACATCAAATTTCAATAAATCAAAAATTTGCTAATCACTGCCCATCATCTGCCAATCACTACTGCCAATCCCTTGCCAATCATCAAATTTTGTTTTTCTCCAATTTTGGGTCCAAAACACTAACCTCATCACCCAGTCTACTCACTAATGCCTCTCGGTGCGCCAATTCCTGTCCAAAGCCCGGCTTCGTAAAGCCAAGCAATGGATACTGGTTGTTTTGTGCCGGCGGCTGGATGCGTCCGGCATTCGGGGCAGGGACGGGGGCTTACCCGTGCCGAGATCCCACGCACCATCTCGGCACGGAGCCATCCAATGTCCCGCTCTCGACCTGCCGGCACGTCTCACCAAAAAGTGGTCGCCATGACGACCCTTTCTATCGGGCTGCCAGCTCCGCCTAGTGGAGCACGGACGCGGCCGTTCAAAGCGAGGCCCGGCACGCACCGAGGGCCCGATTCGGCTATAAGTCGTTCTAAACTCTACCCCGTCTAACGTCGATGCTTCACCTGGACGCTCACACCCCGCAGCCCGTTCCTTGCTCACACATCCAGCTGTGCCCATGCTCCTCGTACCTTTCCTTACACACCCAGGTACACCCATTCCACTCACAGCCTTGGTCACACACCTGACCACCGAACACTTTGGCACACATTCGTTGCTCGCACACCTCACCAATACACCGCTTCGCGCCCCCTCCTCGGTCACCTCCTCTGTGACAATCACAGGTGTGCCCTCATTCGCACACCCAACCACGTGCCTCACCACCAACTCCAGCGTGCATTCCCACTCACGCTCTACCATTCCAGGTGTGCATCCTTCCATCCCAGGTGTACATACTCGCTCACCTGTCATAACCAACTCACTCTCCTTGTCACTCTCAATACTCTCACCACCATTCTTGACAGCGCACTCACCCTTACTCTTGACAGCGCACTCTTTCCTCATGCACCTGTCCGTCACACACCTTTCTCTCGCACACTCCCCCGTTACACCCTCTGTAACACTCACCACAGGTGGACACTCTTCCTTACTTCTGACAGCGCACTCTTTCCTCATGCACCTGTCCGTCACACACCTTCCTCGCGCACACTCTCCCGTCACACCCTCTGTAACACTCACCACAGGTGTGCATTCTTCCTTGCCTTTGACAGCGCACTCTTTCCCCATGCACCTGTCCGTCACACACCTTCCTCGCGCACACTCTCCCGTCACACCCTCTGTAACACTCACCACACCGCGCTTCCATGTGCTCCCTCGCACACGCGCTACGACCGACTCACTCTCGCCAGCACCCTCACTCCTTGGCACGCACTTTTTCCTCACACACCCCAGAGTCGGACTTTCTTGCACACCTCCTTTTTCGCACACCAGACCTGTCGCACACTTCACCAACGGCCTCTCACGAACACCCGGGTCCATCTCGACCCCCAAGCTTATTAAATCACCTGGCGCATCATACGCACGACCATATTGGTCACCACTTACACCGGGTCCTCTTCCTCTTCGCTTCTCCTCCATCACCTGCGAATCCCTCATCCGGTTAATGAGCACATCATCACGATCCAAACACAGACTTTGGACCAATTCTTTTATCTCCTCTTTTATCTCTTTGTTATCCCCTCTCCGTCGCTTCTTAATTTCGCTCATCCCTTCTTCCACTTCTTCTAATTTGTGCTTCACCTCTTTTATTCCCCAGTACGTCTCCTCAAGCTCATCCTCTGAGGCTACCTTGACCGTTTCCAGGTGCGTCCTCACCTGCCGGTCCTTCGTCTCCATTACCTCTATCACCTCGTCCAACCTCGTTGTCAGTCCCTCACGTACCATCTGACATTCCCTCTTTGTCGCTATCAAGTCGTTTTTTATGTCGTTTTGTGTCGCTTTTAAACCTCCTAATACCGCAGTGTTCCTTTGAACCTGCTCCACTAACTCCGTTTGTCCCACCGTCAGCTGCTCCACCTCCTGCGTCAGGTCCTCTATGCCCCCTTGTAACTTTACAGTCCCCTTTCTCACCTCCTTCTCCATGTGCTCCTTACAGTGCCTCACCTCCTCGCGCACTCCTCCGACCTCCTCACTCACTCCTCTTCTGATCTGCTCTCCCATCACTTGCATCTCCTGCCCAGATGCCACCCTCATCTGCTCCATTTCCTCCCTGTGAGCATCCAGTTTGGTTTCTACCCCCATTCTGACCCCCTCTATCTGCTGCCCCATTTGGTTAACTTCCCTTTCCGCTTGGTCCCTCATGTCCCTCAATTTGCCTTCCATACTGTTTTCTAACCCCTCTAACCCATTTTTCACTCCCTCTATCTGATTCTCCTGGGCAGCCATTCTATTTTCTACCCCCTCTAACCCCTTTTGCATCCCTTCCATTTGATTCTCTTGAGCGGCCATTCTGTTTTCTACCCCCATTAACCCCTCCTGTATTTCCCCTAATCTATTGTCTAATTTCCCAAATTTCTCGTCTAATCCCTTAAAATTATTGTCTAATCCCCTAAAATTATTGTCTAATCCCTTAAAATTATTGTCTAATCCCTTAAAATTATTGTCTAATCCCTCACCAGTACCCCTCGCTTCGTCCCTCATTACCCCCATTTGGCCCTCTAATCGCTCACTATCAGCCCTCAATCCCACAATTTGGTTTCCCAATTGCTGACTATTAGCCCTCATCTCGTCCTTCATTTCTTCACCCGACTTAACCATAAAGGCCTTTATTTTTTCCATAAATAGGCCCCAATCCATCGGCGGCGCTACCACGGTCGCGGGCGCGGTGACCAGCGAGGCGCCATTTTGTGCGTCTGCTACCCTCGCTGCTTCGCTCTCCTCGCGTCCCTCAATTTGGTCCTGGACCGACCCTGCCTCACTCTCCCCTACCGGACCCCAGCTGTCTTGGTCTGCCATAGCGCGACTTTCAAAATTCGGGTTTTTATTTTCGTAAAACAAATTCAAATTTCGCCGTTATAATTTCGCGCGGGAAACGCGCTCCGAATCGATTCTATTACCAATTTGGGCCTAATAAATTTAGTCCCGGGTTCGAATTCCACTCCTCGACACCAATTGTTACAGACGTGGCTTAGATGTTATTTACCGAGCGGTTTTGGTATGACCACGTCTGCACAAGTTACCCGATTATACCCGAACGTTGACTAATCGCGCTACGCTAGGTCAATGAAGGAAAAGACACACGGCTGGGATTAAATTGACGCGACACCAGGGATACGGTTCTCAAGACCTCCGGAGGAGATTATATTAGGGCGGAAGGTCAGATTACAGGGACGAGAGGTACAGCATAGAAAGACAAGCACTTAGACACAATCTTATATTAACCCCAACAGACGACAGATAAACGGGACAAAAGGCTGACTCACACGGGGATTGATGGCTAGGAAAGGCAGGATCGATGGCTCCAGGTGCACCTGGGCTCAAAGGTCAGAATCGACTCGGTCCGGTCCAGAGATGCGGGGAGGTATTCAGCGCTCGTACGTGGCGTCTTGTCGTCTCAAGCTGGGGGCGCATCTGACGTCACGTCCGGTACGTGGCCGCGTATATCCGGCGGGGAGTGACACGCCCTCGGCTCGTTAGCTCCGCCTCGTGGAATCGGCACGTTGCTTCTCATTGGGTGCGTGCGGGGGGGTTTACCAGGCTCCGCCCTTGACGGGGGACTGACAAGGAGCCCCTTCGTGGTAACCCCGTGGAGCGCATGGTCCGGCGCGCATTGTCAATGGCGGCTAACCGAGCCGGTGTGATGACGCACACTCCCCCCGCGCAGCGTCGTTGTTGTTGTAATTGTTGTTGTAGTTGTAGTTGTAGTTGTAGTTGTTGTTTGGGGAAGAAGATGGAAGGAGGTATGGGAAAGGTCCTAAACTCACTACTGGTGCCATATAATCACATTCTGGTGCAACGAAGAGTCATAATTAATGGAAACGAGTCCTTAACTGACATAGACTAAGAATAACTAGCAAGATGTCCGAAAGTTGTCTACGTGTGATGCGGTGGACCTGGGCACGACATTTAATGGGGGAAAAAGGGGAAGGTCGGCTCTACTGATTGTTGTTTACAGACAATGGGACTAGGGAATGGGGGATTGGGGATAGTTGGGGAGTATTGGGGAAATAGGGGAATATTTACAAGCGGATATGGAGGCCAAATTCCATATTCGCAACAATATATATATATATATATATATATATATATATATATATATATATATATATATATATATATATATATTGTAACGAATTTGAGAAGTGTAACGGTTTTGAGAAGGGTAACGGTTTTGAGAAGTGTAACAATTTTGGAGAAAGTGTAACGAATGTGAAAAGTATGGTTTTGTTGTGTGTAACACCCTCGTAATGTAAATAATGGTCGCAGCCGTCCTCCTAGTTAATTCCATGAAACTTACATACAGGCCACGATATATCTTTTTAAATAGTTTATTTCCTTATTCCATGTAGGCTAAATATGTGTTTCCCACTAGATTGACTCTGCATTGTATCAAACGAAATAAGCGTAGGCCCCTTTCAATTTCCCCAATCATTTCCGCTCTCCAAAGTTCCTTTCAAAAGCGGTGCGAGTGGTGTTCAATCCCGCAAGCCGCCATTGCCCATGTGCTCATCTCGGAGAAGAGGGGGGTAGGAGCCGCCAACTCACAGGCGTGGCACGTCGTCATGATCAAAGGAGGAATCGGACAGCCCTAACAGCCAACCAGCACCGCGGTTAGCGACCCGGTAGGCGTGCCCTCGCAGCCGGCGGCTTGATTCCGCCCCGAGTAATAAAAGCGACTGGGAGGGACTGCTTCGGGAGATGACATGAGAGAGGACATGAGAGATGAGCTGTGAGCTGTGAGCTGTGAGCTGTGAGATGAGAGACGCTCTAAACCAAAAAGGAGAGATACTTGGAAAGGAAACAAGCTTTCGAGAGACGCGCTGAGAGGAGGGAGACGGCTCCACCAGAAGGAGAGGAGCAGGTGCGACCGAGCCAGCGCGTGACGTCTACAGCATCAGCAGCGTCGACGCGACCGAGGGTTTTCTCGCCAAAAACGCGAAGAATTGGGAGCTGCTACCTCCAGCCCTGCCGGTTGCAGGGACCTGACCCTGCCTCCCTCTCCAGCAACCCACCTCCGCCATTCCTGCCTGCAATTTCCCCCGTGTAAGTGTGAACGTCGTCTGTCTTGAATGTTGTCCTGGGGTTAAGTAAATTGAATAGTATAAGTTAACGATTCACTGTGTGACTGCTTCTTCCATCCATTGCTTGTAAATAACTTTGGTCGCTCCTTCTTTTTGCTTGTGTGTGTATAATAAATCTGTTCTTCCTCTGTACTCTGTCTTCTTCTCTCTTCCTTCTCTTTCGGTCGCTTTAGAGGTTTCCCGATTGAATATCTGTGGTGCGATCTGGTCAACGTTGGGGGAGTCGGGCCAATTGGGGATCCTGTAACGGTCGCGGTTGGACCATCCGCTCGGCCCATCATAACATCGAAACCGCGATCCGTAACAATTGGTGTCTGGGAGTGGGATTTGAGGCCCGAACCAAATTTTTAAAACGTGTAGAAAAAAAAAATTTTGGTCAAAATTACGAGCTGCCGAAATTTTGTTTTATAAAACCCGAATTTTGGAGATCGCGCCATGGACGATCAAGGCGATCGGATGTCGGTGGGGGAGATAGACGGGTTAGGGGTAACCCAGGACTTAGGGGAAGAAAGGGAGGAGGAGAGCAATGAGGAGGCGGTTGAGGGGGTATCAGACGCACAAAATGGCGTCCTCGCGCACGAGGCTTCAGGCGTGCAAAATGGCGTCCTCGCGCACGTGGGTGTAGCGGCACCAAATTTTGCCGCGCCCGCGACAGTAGCAGCGCCGCCGTTGGATTCGGACCTTTTGTTGCTACAAATCGGGGCCCTTATGGACAAAATGAGGGACGAAGCAAGGGCTAATAGTGAGCGATTGGAAGCCAGAATGGGTGAGCAAATAAGGAACGAAGCGAGGGCTCAGAGTGAGCAATTGGGGGTAATGAGGGACGAAGCGAGGGGTACCGGTGAGGGGTTAGACAAGAAATTTGGGAAGTTAGACAATAATTTTGAGGAGTTAGACAAGAAATTTGGGAAGTTAGACAATAATTTTGAGGAGTTAGACAAGAAATTTGGGAAGTTAGACAATAATTTTGAGGGGTTAGACAACGGGATAAAAGAGGTGAAAAATGGGTTAATGGGGTTAGAAAATAGGATGGAGGACAAATTGCGGGAAATAGGGGAACAATCTGCCAGGGAAATCAAACGAATGGGGAACCAGATAGAGGAGGTGCAAATCGGGTTAGAAAGTAAACTGGATGCTCAGAGGGATGAATTGGGACAGATGAGGGTGGCATCTACAAAAGAGATGGAGGAGATACGACGAGGTGTAAGTGAGGAGGTTTCGGGGCTACGCGAGGAGGTAAAGCGAGGTGAGAAGCGTATGGAGAAAGAGGTGAGGAATAATACGGCTAGGTTACAGGGGGGCATAGAGGGTCTGACGAAGGGAGTAGAACAGCTGACAGTCGGACAAAGGGAACTAGCGGACCAAGTGGAAAAGAACACTGCAATCATCGGGGGTTTAAAAGCGACACAAAAGGACATTAAAAACGAATTAATAGCAACACAAAAGGAATGTCAGATGGTACATGAGGGGTTGACGAAGAAGATGGAGGAGGTGACAGAAGTAATGGAGACGAAGGACCGAGAGGTGAGGACGCACATCGAAACGGTTAAGGTGGCGTTAGAGGAAGAGATAGAGGGGGCGCACCGGGAGATGAAGGAGGTAAAGGAAAAATTAGAGGAGGTGGAAGAGGGGGTGAGTGAAATTAAGAAGAGACGGAGGGAAACTAAGAGGAAGATAAAGGAGGAAGTCATGGAATATGTACAAGGTCTGTGCTCGAATCGTGATGTGCTGCTCACTAACCAAATAAAAAGTTTGCAGGTGGCAAAAGAGGTGCGGAGACGAGGTGCCAAGGTGAGTGGCGATATAATCGGAAATGTACATGATGTGAGGAAAGCTTCAGTCGGCTTGGGGATTGGTTTGGATCCGGGTGTTCGTGAAAGGCCGTTGGTGAAGTGTGTGACAGGTCAGGTGTGCGAAAAAAGAGGTGTGCAAGAATGTCCGACCATGGGGTGTGTGAGGAAAAAGTGCGCGCCGACCAGTGAGTGTGCTGTCGAGAGTGAGTCGGTCGTAGCGCGTGTGCGAGGGGGTACATGGAAGCGCGGTGTGGTAAGTGTTACGGAGGAAGTAACGAAAGAGTGTGCGCAAGAGGATGCGCGAGAAAGGTGTGTAACGGACAGGTGCATGGGGAAAGAGTGCGCTGTCAAGAGTAAGGGGGAATGCACGCCTGTGGTGAGTGTTACAGAGGATGTAACGAGAAAGTGTACGCCTGTGGTGAGTGTTACAGAGGATGTAACGGGAGAGTGTGCGCAAGAGTGTGCGCGAGAAAGGTGTGTAACGGACGGGTGCATGAGGAAAGAGTGTGCTGTCGAGAGTAAGGGTGAGTGCGCTGTCAAGAATGGAGGTGAGAGTAGTGAGAGTGACACGGAGCGTGAGTTGGTTGTGACAGGTGAGCGAGGATGTACACCTGGAATGGAAGGATGCACACCTGGAATGGTAGAGCGTGTGTGGGAATGCACACTTGAGTTGGTCGTGAGGCACGTGGTTGGGTGTGCGAGTGAAAGCACACCTGTGATGGTCACAGAGGAGGTGACTGAGGAAGGGGCGCGAAGAGGTGTGTTGGTGAGGTGTGCGAGCGACGAATGTGTGCCAAGGTGTTCGGTGGTCAGGTGTGTGACCAAGTCGGTGAGCGGAATGAGTGTACCGAGGTGTGTAAGGAAAGGTACGAGGAGCATGGGAACAGCTGGAGGTATGAGCAAGAAAGGGGTAGCGTATGCATGTAAGCATGCAGGTGAGGCATCGACGGTAACCGGGTTAGCGGTTAGAGCGACTTTTAGCCGAATCGGGCCCTCAGTGCGTGCCGGGCTTCGCGTGCCGCGAGGACCAGCGGGGATCCGAGCCACGGCGGTTTCGAAAGGACCGCCGTACGCGATCCACGCTGTGCCTCGCTTGGAACGGCCGCGTCCGGGCTCCACTAGGCGGAGCGGGCAGCCCGATAGGAAGGGTCGTCATGGCGACCACTTTTTATTGAGACGTTCCGGCAGGTCGAGATCGGGAAATTGGATGGCTCCGCGCCGAGGTGGTGCATGGGATCTCGGCCCGGGTAAGCCCCCGTCCCTGCACCGAGTGCCGGACGCATCCAGCCGCCGGCACCAAACAACCCGCATTCATTGCTCGGCTGTACGAAGCCGAGCTTTAGAAGGGAATTGGCGCACCGAGAGGATCTAATAAGTAGATGGGTGATGAGGATAGTGTTTTGGACCCAAAATTAGAAAAAGGCAAAATTTGATGATTGGTACGGTGATTAGCAGTAAATGGCAAATTTTTGATTTGTTGGATTTGGACGAGCGAAATTTATAGTGAGAGACCCCCGATGTGGTGGGATGGCAAATCCACCATCCCTCACAGGTGGGGGGCAAAGGAGCACTAGATTATGGGGTTGATGGCAGTGAAAACTAGCCTGGGTGGGTTAGGATATTGTGTGTAGGGCCCTAGGAGATTGACATTAGGTAACGTTAAGGTTTAGTTAGTGACTGATACCTGTAGTGGGGACGCAGGTAGATTAGTATGGATGATAATGACGTGGGAGCGCAATAGTTTAAAGGGACGACTGGGAAGCGCAAGTTTCAGAGGGGAGTAGTTAGATGAGATGATGCCGTGTGTGTGAGGATTGAACAGGTGTGATTGCACAGGTGTGCAACTGAACAGGTGAATGGAGCAGTGTATGAGGGAGTAGTGGTGATTGCGTGTTGTGCTGACCAAATGGTCCAGGAAGAAAGGAGGGTGCAGGTGGCACCAGGTGTGAGGGCACAGGTGTGCAACAACAGGTGTATGTGGCTGTGTGGAATAAATGGTAGTGTGGAAGACATGGAGTATTGGAATGGATGGTCGTGGAGTGAGTAGGATGGAAACTATGGAGTGGAGTGGATGGTGCGAAGGTGTGAATGGGGGAAGGATGGACCCCCATCACGAATACCCGGGGCGGGTAGTGTAAGTGTTAGGTAGAGGGTATAGGTAAATTGTGGTTGGATATTGGCATCTGTGGTGCGGGTGGAAGAATGGTGATTGGATGGGTGCATTAGTGTTGTGGAAATGGCTGGGCGTGTAGCCTGTTAGTGTGTGTAGTTGGTTTGGGCACTCCACCACTGTGAGGATGTCGGCCAGGTGAGGCCGCAGGTGGGCTCTGGGAGCCGGTAGAGTTGTTGTGGACGGGGCCCGAGGATCCGGAGGACGGACCCGGGTAGCCCAGTGCCAGAGGGCACCAAGGGGTGACAGAGCCAGGAGGGGCCTTCCCAAATTAGATAGGTTAGGTAAGGAGCTAGGTAAGCTCGGGTGGCAACTACAGTGGTGGAGGTGTGCAGGTGGGTAGACCTGCTGGGAGAGCTACACGTCACAGCCCAGAAATTGTGCGAGGGCACCGGGAGATGAATCGGGGGAGTGAGACCCCAAATTGAGAAGCACCACAGTTTGGTCAATGGGAATTGGTTTTTAGAACCCATAGTGTAAGTTGGCCAATGGATTGGCAGGGAAAGACCCCGGGTAGTGTAAAGTGTGTTAAAATCATTTAGAGGATAGTTAGGATGAAGGATCTCCTCGCACCATCTGCATCCACTCACCTGACGTGACAGGAACTCCACACCATGCCATGTTTTGATTATTTTTTACTGTGCAAATGTTTGGATTGTGAGACGCATCATGACGTGGGTGTGACATTGTGCTTGATGGTCCATCTTTTCCTCCTTATGAGGATTGATGACGAATTGGGTGATGGCAAATTTTGGATAGTGGGATTGTGGAGACGAATTTGGTAGGGGAAATAAGGGGCAGACGTGACAGTAGCGACGGATTTGTAAAGGTGTAAATTGTTGTAAATATGGGGTAAGGGCAAGGGTAGTGTAGGTGACAGGGGGGGTGACGTACGGTAGGGATGAGTTTTTCTCACTTCGCTCTCCGTACGCACTTCACCCTGCATTGCCTTTATTGACGTGTACCCTTGTGACCTTACCCCTCGCTCATTTGCCTTCCCCCCCTTTTGTCTCCCACTTGAGGACCTGTGCGCCATTGGGTGCCGAGGGGAGCGTGCGTGAGGTGGCCATTGTGCGCACGAGATTCCCAGAACCAGCATGCATTGCGTTGATGTACCACTTTATGGACCGCTGTTCTGCGGCCAAGTACCACTTGATGGACCCCAGGTTCTGGGGCAGGGCACCTCTGTTGGAGACCGGCCATAGTGCCCAGGGAATCTTGCTTGCGGACCTCGGTAAGGTGGCACCTATGCCAAACAGGTGGACCACCCTTAGTTGGCCCCTGAGGCCCTAAATAAAAACGAACACAAGTTGTGCTTTTTATTATTTCCAAGTAGGCCGCATGAAGCCAGAAGACGTCGGGAAGAACATCGGCCCAGCAGAGAAAGAGAAGACCACCACCAGTTGTTTTGTTGTGTTTATTATGAACCGTGGTGACTGTGCACTGAGTGGTGCTTTTGGTGCTTTGTGGTGCTTTTGGTGCTTTTGGGTGCTTTGGTGGTATTGGTACTGGTGCATCGATGCAATGCGTGCTGTCTCCTCCCTCCCAACAGGATTTTCTTTTTCTTGTTCCCTAAAAGAAAAAAAGAAAAAAAACACAGGTCCTGGGTTGCGTTGTAAATAAGAAATAACGTCACTGTAAATAATGCTCCCCACCGTAAATGTATAGTTTGAGAAAAATTCCGTAATTCGGTTAGCTGTGGGCTTGAGTCTGTTAGACAGGGTGCAATGCAATAGGGGGACATACTTATTTGTGTTTTAAGATTGTCACACTCAGGGTCAGGTTAATTGTAGAGGGAATTACACCTACGTGTCACACTAAGTTAAAGTTTTGTAGGTCCGAGGGCGGGCCTGAAGAAAGGAGGGTGCAGTGTAACGAATTTGAGAAGTGTAACGGTTTTGAGAAGGGTAACGGTTTTGAGAAGTGTAACAATTTTGGAGAAAGTGTAACGAATGTGAAAAGTATGGTTTTGTTGTGTGTAACACCCTCGTAATGTAAATAATGGTCGCAGCCGTCCTCCTAGTTAATTCCATGAAACTTACACACAGGCCACGATATATCTTTTTAAATAGTTTATTTCCTTATTCCATGTAGGCTAAATATGTGTTTCCCACTAGATTGACTCTGCATTGTATCAAACGAAATAAGCGTAGGCCCCTTTCAATTTCCCCAATCATCTCCGCTCTCCAAAGTTCCTTTCAAAAGCGGTGCGAGTGGTGTTCAATCCCGCAAGCCGCCATTGCCCATGTGCTCATCTCGGAGAAGAGGGGGGTAGGAGCCGCCAACTCACAGGCGTGGCACGTCGTCATGATCAAAGGAGGAATCGGACAGCCCTAACAGCCAACCAGCACCGCGGTTAGCGACCCGGTAGGCGTGCCCTCGCAGCCGGCGGCTTGATTCCGCCCCGAGTAATAAAAGCGACTGGCAGGGACTGCTTCGGGAGATGACATGAGAGAGGACATGAGAGATGAGCTGTGAGCTGTGAGCTGTGAGCTGTGAGATGAGAGACGCTCTAAACCAAAAAGGAGAGATACTTGGAAAGGAAACAAGCTTTCGAGAGACGCGCTGAGAGGAGGGAGACGGCTCCACCAGAAGGAGAGGAGCAGGTGCGACCGAGCCAGCGCGTGACGTCTACAGCATCAGCAGCGTCGACGCGACCGAGGGTTTTCCCGCCAAAAACGCGAAGAATTGGGAGCTGCTACCTCCAGCCCTGCCGGTTGCAGGGACCTGACCCTGCCTCCCTCTCCAGCAACCCACCTCCGCCATTCCTGCCTGCAATTTCCCCCGTGTAAGTGTGAACGTCGTCTGTCTTGAATGTTGTCCTGGGGTTAAGTAAATTGAATAGTATAAGTTAACGATTCACTGTGTGACTGCTTCTTCCATCCATTGCTTGTAAATAACTTTGGTCGCTCCTTCTTTTTGCTTGTGTGTGTATAATAAATCTGTTCTTCCTCTGTACTCTGTCTTCTTCTCTCTTCCTTCTCTTTCGGTCGCTTTAGAGGTTTCCCGATTGAATATCTGTGGTGCGATCTGGTCAACGTTGGGGGAGTCGGGCCAATTGGGGATCCTGTAACGGTCGCGGTTGGACCATCCGCTCGGCCCATCATAACATCGAAACCGCAATCCGTAACAATTGGTGTCTGGGAGTGGGATTTGAGGCCCGAACCAAATTTTTAAAACGTGTAGAAAAAAAAAATTTTGGTCAAAATTACGAGCTGCCGAAATTTTGTTTTATAAAACCCGAATTTTGGAGATCGCGCCATGGACAATCAAGGCGATCGGATGTCGGTGGGGGAGATAGACGGGTTAGGGGTAACCCAGGACTTAGGGGAAGAAAGGGAGGAGGAGAGCAATGAGGAGGCGGTTGAGGGGGTATCAGACGCACAAAATGGCGTCCTCGCGCACGAGGCTTCAGGCGCGCAAAATGGCGTCCTCGCGCACGTGGGTGTAGCGGCACCAAATTTTGCCGCGCCCGCGACAGTAGCAGCGCCGCCGTTGGATTCGGACCTTTTGTTGCTACAAATCGGGGCCCTTATGGACAAAATGAGGGACGAAGCAAGGGCTAATAGTGAGCGATTGGAAGCCAGAATGGGTGAGCAAATAAGGAACGAAGCGAGGGCTCAGAGTGAGCAATTGGGGGTAATGAGGGACGAAGCGAGGGGTACCGGTGAGGGGTTAGACAAGAAATTTGGGAAGTTAGACAATAATTTTGAGGAGTTAGACAAGAAATTTGGGAAGTTAGACAATAATTTTGAGGAGTTAGACAAGAAATTTGGGAAGTTAGACAATAATTTTGAGGGGTTAGACAACGGGATAAAAGAGGTGAAAAATGGGTTAATGGGGTTAGAAAATAGGATGGAGGACAAATTGCGGGAAATAGGGGAACAATCTGCCAGGGAAATCAAACGAATGGGGAACCAGATAGAGGAGGTGCAAATCGGGTTAGAAAGTAAACTGGATGCTCAGAGGGATGAATTGGGACAGATGAGGGTGGCATCTACAAAAGAGATGGAGGAGATACGACGAGGTGTAAGTGAGGAGGTTTCGGGGCTACGCGAGGAGGTAAAGCGAGGTGAGAAGCGTATGGAGAAAGAGGTGAGGAATAATACGGCTAGGTTACAGGGGGGCATAGAGGGTCTGACGAAGGGAGTAGAACAGCTGACAGTCGGACAAAGGGAACTAGCGGACCAAGTGGAAAAGAACACTGCAATCATCGGGGGTTTAAAAGCGACACAAAAGGACATTAAAAACGAATTAATAGCAACACAAAAGGAATGTCAGATGGTACATGAGGGGTTGACGAAGAAGATGGAGGAGGTGACAGAAGTAATGGAGACGAAGGACCGAGAGGTGAGGACGCACATCGAAACGGTTAAGGTGGCGTTAGAGGAAGAGATAGAGGGGGCGCACCGGGAGATGAAGGAGGTAAAGGAAAAATTAGAGGAGGTGGAAGAGGGGGTGAGTGAAATTAAGAAGAGACGGAGGGAAACTAAGAGGAAGATAAAGGAGGAAGTCATGGAATATGTACAAGGTCTGTGCTCGAATCGTGATGTGCTGCTCACTAACCAAATAAAAAGTTTGCAGGTGGCAAAAGAGGTGCGGAGACGAGGTGCCAAGGTGAGTGGCGATATAATCGGAAATGTACATGATGTGAGGAAAGCTTCAGTCGGCTTGGGGATTGGTTTGGATCCGGGTGTTCGTGAAAGGCCGTTGGTGAAGTGTGTGACAGGTCAGGTGTGCGAAAAAAGAGGTGTGCAAGAATGTCCGACCATGGGGTGTGTGAGGAAAAAGTGCGCGCCGACCAGTGAGTGTGCTGTCGAGAGTGAGTCGGTCGTAGCGCGTGTGCGAGGGGGTACATGGAAGCGTGGTGTGGTAAGTGTTACGGAGGAAGTAACGAAAGAGTGTGCGCAAGAGGATGCGCGAGAAAGGTGTGTAACGGACAGGTGCATGGGGAAAGAGTGCGCTGTCAAGAGTAAGGGGGAATGCACGCCTGTGGTGAGTGTTACAGAGGATGTAACGAGAAAGTGTACGCCTGTGGTGAGTGTTACAGAGGATGTAACGGGAGAGTGTGCGCAAGAGTGTGCGCGAGAAAGGTGTGTAACGGACGGGTGCATGAGGAAAGAGTGTGCTGTCGAGAGTAAGGGTGAGTGCGCTGTCAAGAATGGAGGTGAGAGTAGTGAGAGTGACACGGAGCGTGAGTTGGTTGTGACAGGTGAGCGAGGATGTACACCTGGAATGGAAGGATGCACACCTGGAATGGTAGAGCGTGTGTGGGAATGCACACTTGAGTTGGTCGTGAGGCACGTGGTTGGGTGTGCGAGTGAAAGCACACCTGTGATGGTCACAGAGGAGGTGACTGAGGAAGGGGCGCGAAGAGGTGTGTTGGTGAGGTGTGCGAGCGACGAATGTGTGCCAAGGTGTTCGGTGGTCAGGTGTGTGACCAAGTCGGTGAGCGGAATGAGTGTACCGAGGTGTGTAAGGAAAGGTACGAGGAGCATGGGAACAGCTGGAGGTATGAGCAAGAAAGGGGTAGCGTATGCATGTAAGCATGCAGGTGAGGCATCGACGGTAACCGGGTTAGCGGTAAGAGCGACTTTTAGCCGAATCGGGCCCTCAGTGCGTGCCGGGCTTCGCGTGCCGCGAGGACCAGCGGGGATCCGAGCCACGGCGGTTTCGAAAGGACCGCCGTACGCGATCCACGCTGTGCCTCGCTTGGAACGGCCGCGTCCGGGCTCCACTAGGCGGAGCGGGCAGCCCGATAGGAAGGGTCGTCATGGCGACCACTTTTTATTGAGACGTTCCGGCAGGTTGAGATCGGGAAATTGGATGGCTCCGCGCCGAGGTGGTGCATGGGATCTCGGCCCGGGTAAGCCCCCGTCCCTGCACCGAGTGCCGGACGCATCCAGCCGCCGGCACCAAACAACCCGCATTCATTGCTCGGCTGTACGAAGCCGAGCTTTAGAAGGGAATTGGCGCACCGAGAGGATCTAATAAGTAGATGGGTGATGAGGATAGTGTTTTGGACCCAAAATTAGAAAAAGGCAAAATTTGATGATTGGTACGGTGATTAGCAGTAAATGGCAAATTTTTGATTTGTTGGATTTGGACGAGCGAAATTTATAGTGAGAGACCCCCGATGTGGTGGGATGGCAAATCCACCATCCCTCACAGGTGGGGGGCAAAGGAGCACTAGATTATGGGGTTGATGGCAGTGAAAACTAGCCTGGGTGGGTTAGGATATTGTGTGTAGGGCCCTAGGAGATTGACATTAGGTAACGTTAAGGTTTAGTTAGTGACTGATACCTGTAGTGGGGACGCAGGTAGATTAGTATGGATGATAATGACGTGGGAGCGCAATAGTTTAAAGGGACGACTGGGAAGCGCAAGTTTCAGAGGGGAGTAGTTAGATGAGATGATGCCGTGTGTGTGAGGATTGAACAGGTGTGATTGCACAGGTGTGCAACTGAACAGGTGAATGGAGCAGTGTATGAGGGAGTAGTGGTGATTGCGTGTTGTGCTGACCAAATGGTCCAGGAAGAAAGGAGGGTGCAGGTGGCACCAGGTGTGAGGGCACAGGTGTGCAACAACAGGTGTATGTGGCTGTGTGGAATAAATGGTAGTGTGGAAGACATGGAGTATTGGAATGGATGGTCGTGGAGTGAGTAGGATGGAAACTATGGAGTGGAGTGGATGGTGCGAAGGTGTGAATGGGGGAAGGATGGACCCCCATCACGAATACCCGGGGCGGGTAGTGTAAGTGTTAGGTAGAGGGTATAGGTAAATTGTGGTTGGATATTGGCATCTGTGGTGCGGGTGGAAGAATGGTGATTGGATGGGTGCATTAGTGTTGTGGAAATGGCTGGGCGTGTAGCCTGTTAGTGTGTGTAGTTGGTTTGGGCACTCCACCACTGTGAGGATGTCGGCCAGGTGAGGCCGCAGGTGGGCTCTGGGAGCCGGTAGAGTTGTTGTGGACGGGGCCCGAGGATCCGGAGGACGGACCCGGGTAGCCCAGTGCCAGAGGGCACCAAGGGGTGACAGAGCCAGGAGGGGCCTTCCCAAATTAGATAGGTTAGGTAAGGAGCTAGGTAAGCTCGGGTGGCAACTACAGTGGTGGAGGTGTGCAGGTGGGTAGACCTGCTGGGAGAGCTACACGTCACAGCCCAGAAATTGTGCGAGGGCACCGGGAGATGAATCGGGGGAGTGAGACCCCAAATTGAGAAGCACCACAGTTTGGTCAATGGGAATTGGTTTTTAGAACCCATAGTGTAAGTTGGCCAATGGATTGGCAGGGAAAGACCCCGGGTAGTGTAAAGTGTGTTAAAATCATTTAGAGGATAGTTAGGATGAAGGATCTCCTCGCACCATCTGCATCCACTCACCTGACGTGACAGGAACTCCACACCATGCCATGTTTTGATTATTTTTTACTGTGCAAATGTTTGGATTGTGAGACGCATCATGACGTGGGTGTGACATTGTGCTTGATGGTCCATCTTTTCCTCCTTATGAGGATTGATGACGAATTGGGTGATGGCAAATTTTGGATAGTGGGATTGTGGAGACGAATTTGGTAGGGGAAATAAGGGGCAGACGTGACAGTAGCGACGGATTTGTAAAGGTGTAAATTGTTGTAAATATGGGGTAAGGGCAAGGGTAGTGTAGGTGACAGGGGGGGTGACGTACGGTAGGGATGAGTTTTTCTCACTTCGCTCTCCGTACGCACTTCACCCTGCATTGCCTTTATTGACGTGTACCCTTGTGACCTTACCCCTCGCTCATTTGCCTTCCCCCCTTTTGTCTCCCACTTGAGGACCTGTGCGCCATTGGGTGCCGAGGGGAGCGTGCGTGAGGTGGCCATTGTGCGCACGAGATTCCCAGAACCAGCATGCATTGCGTTGATGTACCACTTTATGGACCGCTGTTCTGCGGCCAAGTACCACTTGATGGACCCCAGGTTCTGGGGCAGGGCACCTCTGTTGGAGACCGGCCATAGTGCCCAGGGAATCTTGCTTGCGGACCTCGGTAAGGTGGCACCTATGCCAAACAGGTGGACCACCCTTAGTTGGCCCCTGAGGCCCTAAATAAAAACGAACACAAGTTGTGCTTTTTATTATTTCCAAGTAGGCCGCATGAAGCCAGAAGACGTCGGGAAGAACATCGGCCCAGCAGAGAAAGAGAAGACCACCACCAGTTGTTTTGTTGTGTTTATTATGAACCGTGGTGACTGTGCACTGAGTGGTGCTTTTGGTGCTTTGTGGTGCTTTTGGTGCTTTTGGGTGCTTTGGTGGTATTGGTACTGGTGCATCGATGCAATGCGTGCTGTCTCCTCCCTCCCAACAGGATTTTCTTTTTCTTGTTCCCTAAAAGAAAAAAAGAAAAAAAACACAGGTCCTGGGTTGCGTTGTAAATAAGAAATAACGTCACTGTAAATAATGCTCCCCACCGTAAATGTATAGTTTGAGAAAAATTCCGTAATTCGGTTAGCTGTGGGCTTGAGTCTGTTAGACAGGGTGCAATGCAATAGGGGGACATACTTATTTGTGTTTTAAGATTGTCACACTCAGGGTCAGGTTAATTGTAGAGGGAATTACACCTACGTGTCACACTAAGTTAAAGTTTTGTAGGTCCGAGGGCGGGCCTGAAGAACGGAGGGTGCAGTGTAACGAATTTGAGAAGTGTAACGGTTTTGAGAAGGGTAACGGTTTTGAGAAGTGTAACAATTTTGGAGAAAGTGTAACGAATGTGAAAAGTATGGTTTTGTTGTGTGTAACACCCTCGTAATGTAAATAATGGTCGCAGCCGTCCTCCTAGTTAATTCCATGAAACTTACACACAGGCCACGATATATCTTTTTAAATAGTTTATTTCCTTATTCCATGTAGGCTAAATATGTGTTTCCCACTAGATTGACTCTGCATTGTATCAAACGAAATAAGCGTAGGCCCCTTTCAATTTCCCCAATCATCTCCGCTCTCCAAAGTTCCTTTCAAAAGCGGTGCGAGTGGTGTTCAATCCCGCAAGCCGCCATTGCCCATGTGCTCATCTCGGAGAAGAGGGGGGTAGGAGCCGCCAACTCACAGGCGTGGCACGTCGTCATGATCAAAGGAGGAATCGGACAGCCCTAACAGCCAACCAGCACCGCGGTTAGCGACCCGGTAGGCGTGCCCTCGCAGCCGGCGGCTTGATTCCGCCCCGAGTAATAAAAGCGACTGGCAGGGACTGCTTCGGGAGATGACATGAGAGAGGACATGAGAGATGAGCTGTGAGCTGTGAGCTGTGAGCTGTGAGATGAGAGACGCTCTAAACCAAAAAGGAGAGATACTTGGAAAGGAAACAAGCTTTCGAGAGACGCGCTGAGAGGAGGGAGACGGCTCCACCAGAAGGAGAGGAGCAGGTGCGACCGAGCCAGCGCGTGACGTCTACAGCATCAGCAGCGTCGACGCGACCGAGGGTTTTCCCGCCAAAAACGCGAAGAATTGGGAGCTGCTACCTCCAGCCCTGCCGGTTGCAGGGACCTGACCCTGCCTCCCTCTCCAGCAACCCACCTCCGCCATTCCTGCCTGCAATTTCCCCCGTGTAAGTGTGAACGTCGTCTGTCTTGAATGTTGTCCTGGGGTTAAGTAAATTGAATAGTATAAGTTAACGATTCACTGTGTGACTGCTTCTTCCATCCATTGCTTGTAAATAACTTTGGTCGCTCCTTCTTTTTGCTTGTGTGTGTATAATAAATCTGTTCTTCCTCCGTACTCTGTCTTCTTCTCTCTTCCTTCTCTTTCGGTCGCTTTAGAGGTTTCCCGATTGAATATCTGTGGTGCGATCTGGTCAACGTTGGGGGAGTCGGGCCAATTGGGGATCCTGTAACGGTCGCGGTTGGACCATCCGCTCGGCCCATCATAACATCGAAACCGCGATCCATAACAATATACAGTGGTACCTCGGCTTACGAGTGCCCCAACGTACGAGTTTTTCGGGATACGAGCCGTCGCTCGGGCGGTTTGTTGCTTTGGGATACGAGCCGAGATCCGATGTACGAGCTCAAAAAATTTATTTTTTTGAATTTTCCGGTTGTGGCTTCCGGTTCCGGTCACGCGGTTATCTTGCCGTGAAAGCATCTCTGCTTGGATATAAAACACGCAATCGTCGAAATACATGAGCGAGGAATCTCCTTGCTCCAGCCGGTGACGTCACCAGCGGGGATCCCCGCCTCCAGAGTGGCTGGTCACGTGACCGCCAAAGCGTGTCGCGCGTGCGGGTATAATGAGCTACACCTGTGGATCACGTGACCACGGAAGCACGCCTCGCTTGAGAGGCATGGCTTTCGGTTTGCGTTTTGCTTTATAAGGCGCGATAAATGGGCTTTTGAGTGTTAGCGGTTCATGGCGTTGACGGTTCATGGCGGTTCATGGCGGTTGACGGTTCATGACGGTTCATGGCGTTGACGGTCAAAAACCCATTACATCAATTTTACCAGGCACTGTACAGTAAGTACAGTGGACACCAAATGCACGGTGGAAGGCTAGAAGTAGAAGATCGTCCAAGACAAGTGAGAATAAGCCATACTTTGGAGGAGATGACGTCATTCGCTGGTCCGATAACCAAAGATGTGGTATAAAAAACCAGGTGAGCTAACAATGCAGCAATGAAGGAATTCGGCCAAGGCACCGGCACACAACGACCTACCTACATCGAAAGACTCAATGCCAATGGTGACAGAAGCCAAGACGGCCGGCTTAAACACCGCCGAAAGACCACGGTGTACCAACTTACGATGCAGAACATCTTGCACTTAATATGATGACAACAGGTGCCATCCTCTGACGTACCATTACAGGTACAGGTACAGTACACGTGAGCACAGAGCAAAAGTTCACTGAAACCGAGATTAAGAAAAAAGAAAAAACACCTCGTGGTCCGTGCTCGATATCCGAGTTTCAATATTTTCAAACACATGATGCTCTCGGTCACGGTATCTCCTGCGAGCTGCTTCTCCTTCAACCACACAAACAACAACTTCTCCATATCTTCATGGATAGAGGTCCGGAGCTTTGAAATAATCGTAACGCCCTTGGCTGGCGTTATAGCCTTTATGGACTCCTTCTGCTTCAAAATCGTACATATCGTAGAAGGAGTACGATCGTACTGCCTCGCCAAGTCGACAACACGCACACCTCACCTGGCATGCTCTTCTCCTCTGCTTAATAAAACCAGTTTATTTCTTTACATTCTCTTGTATTATGTACAGTATATACGAGGTCGTGCTTGTTTATACATTATTTGTTATTTATAAAGTACATTTTTGTTATTTAAAAGCACCTAACAAAAAAAATTGGTGTTTTTTTTTTGAGGCTGGAACGGATTAATAGCATTTCAATGCATTTGAATGGGAAAATTTGCTTTGACTTACGAGCGATTTGGCTTACGAGCTCCGTCACGGAACGGATTAAACTCGTAAGCCGAGGTACCACTGTATATATATATATATATATATATATATATATATATATATATATATATATATATATATATATATATATATATATATATATATATATATATATATATATATATATATATTTATATTGTTGCGGACTTGAGAATCCTGTGTTTTTTTTTGTGTAAATATCACCCTCTAAGTAGTGTCATGATTCCTTGTAAATATCTCCGTTTTGTGTGTAAAGGTCATAGGTCGTCCCCTTAGTTAATCCATCGCATGCACGTAGAAAATCATATACCTTTCAATAGTTATTTCTTATTCTATGTAGTTTAAGGCTCTGTTCCCACTAGTTGACACTGCATTGCATCAGATGACATAAGATAGTTCCATTTTCAAATTCCCCAAAGCTTCCATTCCCAAAGCCTCTATTGCCAACTGCATTCGCCGCCATTGCCATGTGCTCCAGCTCGGAGAAGAAAGGCGTGTCTCCACCTCGTCATCAGAGGGTGGAGCCAGGAGAGCCCTTGCTGACCAACCAAGCACAAGGGGTTTGGCATGACAGGGCGGAGAAAGAATGATCGGGGAGGTTCGCAAAGATTCGAGGGTGTGGCCTATATAACCCGTCACGCGACGCCCCCACAAGAGATGCGTCAGAGAGTTGTTGAGTACCGCAGTCCACCAGTTGAGTTGAGCCCAGTGGAGGAGGAGCAGCTGCGTGGAGCTGAACCACCGCCGCTTTGATTTTTGGACCAACCGGAGCTGAACCAACAGCAGTTTTGACCACAGCAGCTTTGAGCGTCGAAAGCGGTTTTCGGCCGCGGCTACACAGCGACGCCGCCGTGCGAACACGCCTGAGGAGGGGCGGCGGCTGCTCACTCCCGGCCCGACCATTTTCCTGCTCCAGCTGAACCTTCCTCTCCTTCCTGCAATACCTGTCATCATCCCCGTGTAAGTCTGACTGTCGTCTGTTTTGTGTGTCTTGTCCCTGGGGTATAAGTAAGACTGCATAGGTAAGTTAGAATTGCTCTGTGTCTTCTGGTCCTTCCATCCTTCTGTAAATTATTTTCCTTTCTTTCCTTCTCCTTGGTTCTTTTGATTGTGTAAATATTAGTAATAAATTATTGTTCTTCCTACCTTGCCTTTCTTTCCTTTACATCCGTTCATCCTTGTCTTTTCCCAATTGAACACCTGTGGCACGATTTGGCCAACGTTTAGAATCGGGTTTAGTTTCTGTTAACGGTTCGAGCCGCGGGCTGCCATCCGCTCGGCAAATAACATCTTGTCCACGGTCTCGAACGAGGTTGCTCACCTGCCTCCTCCGGAGGGAGCTGAGCAGCTTCAGGATCAGAGACGGCCAGTGAAGATAGAAGGGGGACTAACCCCCCCCCCCTAAGGGGAGTGCCGTAATCCGTTTCCGTAACAATTGGTGTCAGGAGTGGGATTCAGACCCGAAGTGCATTTAACGCACTCAAATTACGAGTGGCCCAAAATTTTATTTTATTTTACATCCAAATTTAAAATCGTGCCATGGATAGTCAAGGCGATCGGATGCCGGTGGGGGTAGAGATAGAAGGGGTAGAAGTGACCCAGGACCCCAGGGAAATGTGTATGTGGGAGAAATGGAGGAGGAGAGCAATGAGGATGTGGTAGCGGAGGTCTCAGGCACACGAGATGGCGGCGCCTCGCATGAGGTGGGAGGCGCACAAAATGGCGGCTCGCACATGGCTGCGGCGGGGGCCACGCCTGCTGCGCCAATGGGGGTGGTCCAAATGCAGGCCCTTATGGATCAATTTATGGCACAAATGCAGGCGTCCCTGAACCTGCAGGGGGACAAATCAAGGGCGGAAATCAGAGAAATGAGGGACGAAGCGCGGGGTACTAGTGCCCAAATGGGGAAGTTAGACAGCAAATTGGAGGGTTTAGACAATAAATTTGGGGGATTAGACAATAAATTTGGGGGATTAGAAAACCAAATCAGGGGGCTAGAAGGTAAATTGTGGGGCCAACTAGAGGACATGGGTAATCAAATTTGGGAAATGAAGGAGGGGTTAACGGGGTTGGAAAATAGAATGGCTGCCCAGGAGAACCAGATGGAAGGGGTGAATAATGGGTTAGGGGGGTTAGAAAATACAATGGAAGGCAAATTGAGGGAAATAGGGGAGCAATCCGCCCGGGAAATTAAACAAATGGGAGATCAAATAGAGGAGGTGAAAATCGGGTTGGAAACTAAATTGGATGCCCAGAGGAATGATTTGGAACAGATGAGGGCAGCATCTACCAAGGAGATGGGGGAAATGGGGGAGGAGATCAGACGAGGTGTGGGCGAGGAGTTCGCGGGGGTACGCGAGGAGGTAAAGCGAGGTGAGGAGCGTATGGAGAAAGAGGTGAGAAATAGAACAGTTAGGTTACAGGGGGGCATAGAAGATCTAACGAGGGAAGTAGAACAGCTGACGGTGGGACAAAAGGAATTAGGGGGGCAAGTGGAGAAGAACACTGCGGTAATCGTGGGGTTGAAGGCGATGCAGAAATAAATAAAAGAGGAACTTATAGCGACAAAGAGGGAATGTCAGATGGTACATGAGGGGTTGACAAAGAGGTTGGACAAGGTAACAGAAGTAATGGAGACGAAAGAACGGGAGGTGAGGACGCACATAGAAACGACCAAGGTGGCCTTAGAGGACGAAATTGAGGGGGCGCACCGGGAAATGAAAGAAGTGAAGCAAAAATTAGAGGATGTGGAAGAGGGGGTGAGTGAAATTAAGAAGAGACGGAGGGAAACTCAGAGGGAGATAAAGGAGGAAGTGATGGAATATGTACAAGGTCTGTGCTCAAATCGTGATGATGTGCTCACAACCCAAATAAAGAGTTTGCAGGTGGCGGAAGAGGAGCGAAGACGAGGTACCGAGGTGAGTGGCGATATACTCGGAAATGTATATGGTGTGAGGGGAGATTCAGTCGGCTTGGGTGTTGGTTTAGACCCGGGTGTTCGTGAGAGGCCGCTGGTAAGGTGTGCAACAGGTACAGAGTGTGAAGGAGGAGGTGTGCGAGGATGTCCGACTATGGGGTGTGTCAGGAAAAAGTGCGCGCCGAGGAGTGAGTGTGCTGTCGAGAGTGAGTTGGCGCAGGTGCGGGGGGGCACATGGAAGCGCGTGATGGGGAGTGTTACAGGGGATGTAACGGAAAAGTGCACACCTGTGGTGAATGTTACGGAGGACGTAACGGGAGAGTGTGCACAAGAGGATGCACGAGAAAGGTGTGTAACGGACGGGTGCATGATAACAGAGTGCGCGGTCGAGAGTAAGGGTGAATGCGCGACCGAGTGTGGTGGTGAGAGTAGTGAGAGTGACACAGAGCACGAGTTGGTTGTAGCAGGTGAGAGAGGATGCACACCTGGAATGGAAGGATGTACACCTGGAATGAAAGGATGCACACCTGGAA
The DNA here is from genome assembly GCF_964187855.1 of Myxine glutinosa. Classification (NCBI taxonomy): domain Eukaryota; kingdom Metazoa; phylum Chordata; class Myxini; order Myxiniformes; family Myxinidae; genus Myxine; species Myxine glutinosa. The sequence continues at coordinate 87,051 of NW_027616905.1, read as the reverse complement.
TGGTCGAGCGCGTGTGGGAATGCATGCTTGAGTTGGTAGTGAGGCACGTGATCGGGTGTGCAGATGAGTGCACACCCGTGGTTGTCACAGAGGATGTGACCGAGGAGTGGGCGCGAAGAGGTGTGTTGCTGAGGTGTGCGAACGACGAGTGTGTGCTAAGGTGTGCGGTCGTCAGGTGTGTGACGAAGTCTGGAAGCGGATTTGAGTGTACCTGGGTGTTGTGTAAGAGAAGGTGCAATGACAGTGTGTATGGAGACACTTGGATGTGCGGATAAGGGACGGAATGTGGGGTGTGAGCATGCAATTGCAAGTGAAGCATCGACGTTCACCGGGTTAGCAGTTAGATCGACTTGTAGCCGGAGCGAGCCCTCGATTCGTGCCGGGATTTGTGTGCAGCGGGAACCAGCGGGGATCGTAACCCCGGCGGTTTCGAAAGAACCGCCGAGCGGGATCCACGCCAGGCCTCGCTCCGAACGGTCGCGTCCGTGCTCCGCTAGGCGGAGCGGGCGGCCTGGTAGGAAGTGTCGGCGTGGCGACCCCTTGTGGTTGAGGCGTTCCGGCAGGGTGAGATCGGGCCATCGGACGGCTCCGTGCTGAGATGGTGCATGGAATCTCGACCCGAGTAAGCCCCCTTCCCTGAACCGAGTGCCGGACGGATCCAACCGCCGGCAACGAATAACCCGCATTCACTGCTCGGCTTTGCGAAGCCGAGCTTTGGAAATGTAACAACGCACCGAGGCTCAAGTTAAAGGACATTTGGTAGGGATAGGGAATTTGTGATTGGAAAATTTTGATTGGTTGGAATTTGATGGCGAAATTGGTAGTGAGTGATGTCCGATGTGGTGGGATGGCAACTCTGCCATCCCTCACACGGGGCACATGAGCGCTAGTTTTATGGGGTTTGGCAGTGAAAACTAGCCGGGAGGGTTAGGATAAAATGATAGGGATCTAGAGAAGATGACCATAGGTAACGGTAGAGGTAAGTAGCGACATTGGACAGGAAGTCGGGGACATAGAGAGGTTAGAATGGTTGTTAATGACGTGGTATGTGCTTAGTTTAAAGGGAAGACGGGGAGCACCAAGTTAGAAGGGCACCAGGTAGATCAGATGATGCCGTGTGTTTGAGAATTGAAAGTGTATTCGAAAGTGTATGAAGCAGCGTATGAGGAATAATTGTGATTGTGAGTTGTATTGAGCGTGAAAGTGTATGAGGCAGTGCATGAGGAACAATTGTGGTTGTGCATTGTATGGAATGATTGAAGGAGCCTGGGAGGAAGGAGAGTGCAGGTGGCACCAGGTGTGATTGCACAGGTGTGCAAGTGAACAAGTGTATTGAGCAGTGTATGACTGAGTAATGGTGATTGAGTGTTGTGTTGAGCAAATGGTCCTGGAGGAAGGAGGGTGCAGGAAGCACCAGGTGTGATGGCACAGGTTTGCAAATACAGGTGAATGGAGAATGGTTGTGTGGAATACATGGAGTATGCAATATATGGAGTATGGAATGGATGGTGTGGAGTGAGTATGGCGAAAACTGTGGAGTGGAGAGGATGGTGCGAAGGTGTGTATGGGGAAAAGTGGACCCCCATCACAAATACCCGGGGAGGGTAGTTTAAGAGTTAGGTAGAGGGTACAGGTAAATTGTGGTTGGATATTGGCATCTGTGGTGCGTGGTGGAAGAATGGTGTTTGGATGGGTGCATTAGTGTCATGGAAATGGCTGGGCGTGTGGCCTGTTAGTGTGTGTAGTTGAATGGGCACTCCGCCACTGTTAGGATGTCGGCCAGGTGAGGTCGCAGGTGGGCTCTGGGAGCCGTTAGAGTTGTGGATGGGCCCCGAGGATCTGGAGGACGGACCCGGGTCGCCCAGTGCCAGAGAGGGCACCGAGTGGGGAGAGCGCCAGATGGCCTTCCCCAGGTAGATATGTTAGGGTAAGGAGCAGGTAAGCTCGGAGGCAACTACAGTGGTGGAGGTGTGCAAGTGGGTAGACCTGCTGGGAGAGCTGCACGACCCAGCCCGGAAATTGTGCAAAGGCACAGGGAGTTGAATCGGGGGAGTGAGACCCCAAATTAAGGAAGCACCACAGTTTGGTCAATGGGAATTTGGTTCTTAAAACTGCATAGAGTAAGACGGCCAATGGTTTGGCAAGGAAAGACCCCGGGTAGTGTAAAGTGTATTAAAGTCATTTAGAGGATAGTTAGGATTAAGAATCTCCTCGCACCATCTACATCCACTCACCTGAGGCGATGATGTAACTCCACACCATGCCAGGTTGTTTTTATTTATTTTTTTCATGCAAATGTTTTGGATTGTGAGATGCATCATGACGTGGGTGTGACATTGTGCTTTGTTGTTCCATCTCTCCCTCCTTATGAGGATTGATGATGAATTGGGTGATGGCAAATTTGGTTAGAGGGATTGTGGGGACGAATTTGGTATAGGGGAAACACCGAGACAGTTGTGACGAATTTGTAAATGTGTAGATTTTTGTACATATGGGGTAAGGGCAAGGGTAGAGTAGGTAACAGGGGGTTGACGTTTGGTAGGGACGAGCTTTCTCACTTCACTCTCCGTACGCACCTCGTCTTGCATTGCCTTGTTTTGATGTGTACCCTTGTGACCTTACCCCTCACTCACCTGTCTTATATCCCCCTATCTCCCACCCGAGGACTGTGCTCTCTGGGCACCGATGGGAGCGTGCGGGAGTCCGCCATTGTGTGCCCGAACTCTCGCAACCACAGCTGCCTGCATTGATGCACCACTTATGGACCACATGTCTGTGGCTGAGCACCACTGATGGACCCCACGGGTTGGGGCATGGCCCCTCTGCTGGAACCGGCCATGATGGCCCGAGATCTTGCTGGCAGACCTCAGAAACGTGGCACCTATGCCATGCAGGTGAACCACCCCTAGTCGGCCCTGTGGGCCATAAATAAAAAGGAAAGTGGACACGTTTTGTGCATGTCATTTTATTATGTCCAAATAGGCCACCAGCAAAGAAGAAAGACAACATCTGGAAGAACGACAATGGCCAGCAGAGGGAGCCGAAGAGGAAGACCGGCACCAGGGGTTTGTTGGGTTTTTTTTTTTGAATTGTGGTGACTGTGCACAGATTGGTGCTTGATGGTGCTTTGGTGCGTTTTGGTGCTTTCTGGTGCATCGATGCAGCACAGGCTGTTTCCCCCCCTCCCCCCCCCCCCCAAAAGAACAATCGCAGGTCCTGGGTTGCGTTTTGTAAATACAAGTAGCGTCATTGTAAATAATGCGCCCCCACCGTAAGTGTTTAGTTTGAAAACCATTCCGCAATTCGGTTAGCTGTGGGCGTAAGTCTGTTAGGCAGGGTGCAATGCAGCAGCGGGACATACTTATTTTTGTTTTAAAACTGTCACACTCAGGGTCAGGTTAAATGTAGAGGGAACTACACCTACGTGCCATACTAAAGGTAAAAGTTTAATAGGCCCGGGCCGTGCCTAAGAGGAGGAGGGTGCAGTGTTGTGGATTTGAGAATTGCTGTGTTTTTTTAATTGTCGTGTAATGAATTGTTGTAAATATCACCCTCCTTCCTCCATTTGGTGTGTAAAGGTTAAAGGTCGTCCCCGTAGTTATTCCATATACAATCACATAGCCAATCATAGATCTCCTTGTTCAGTAGTTATCTCCTTATTATGTGTATTAGATTAAGGCTTTGTCTTCCATTAATTGACACTCCATTGCACCGAATTCAAATAATGGAACATTCCCTTCCAATACCCCTTTTGTCATCAATTGCCAACTGCATTGGGCGGTTTTCTGCGTGCGGTTTTCTGCATTCGCCGCTGCTGCTTTGTGGTTTTCGCCGCAAAACTCCATTGAACACGCGGTCAGATCGGAGAAGAAGGGGGAGGAGCCGCCGAATCCAGGGCGTTGGCCGCCGATCGTCATCACAAGGTGGAGCCAGCGAGCCCCGACCCGCCAATCAGGACCGGTAAGAGACCAGCTCGGGCATGGCGCGGGTTGATCTGGAGGCACGCTATAAAAGCGCGCGCGGAAGCCTTTGAGGAAGTCGGAGAGAGAGATGCGGCAGATGAGTCCAGAGCAATGGAAGTAACAGAGCCCCACGAGCAGTACCACGCAGCTTTGACTCCAACAGGCAGCGTTGACTCCACCAGGCAGCGTTGACTCCACCAGGCAGCGTTGACTCCACCAGGCAGCGTTGGCTCCACAAGGCAGCTTCGACCCATTACCACGCGGGAACCAGGATCGGTGGCATCGGTGGCTGTCGAGGTCCAGCCCGACGTCCCGTGCGGGATCAAGCCCGAACCATCTGCTCCAGCTGAACCTTCCTCTCTCCTTCCAGTCCTTCGTTCCTGCCTCCATTCCATCCTTCTGTGTACGTGAGTTTGTTCTGTGTGTCTTGTCCTTGGGGTTAAGTAAGACTGTAGTAGGTAAGCTAATTTGCACTGTGTCCTCTTCTTCTTCTGTATTTTATTTTATTATCTTTCCTCCTCCTTGGTTTCTTTTGGTTGTAAATAATAGCAAATAAATCATATTCGTATTTCCTACTGCTGTCTTCCTCTTCTTCACATCCGTCGTCTTAGTGATTTCCTTCATTGAATACCTGTGGCGCGATTTTGGCCAACGTTCAGGATCGGGTCTAGTCCTTGTTAATAGTTCGTGCCGCGGTTGCTAAAACCGCTCGGCAATTAACATCTGTCCGCGGTACGAACGGGGCTGCGCACCTGCCTTTCCGGAGGTAGCTGGGTAGCGTCAGGAGCGGACACGGTGAAAATAGAAGGGGGGATTAACCCCCCCCCACCCCCCCCTAAGGGGAGTGCCGTACTCCGGTTCCGTAACAATATATCTATATACTGTATATATATATATATATATATATATATATATATATATATATATATATATATATATACACATATACACGACCGGTCAAAAGTTTTAGAACACCTCAATTTTTCCAGTTTTTATTGAAATTTACGCAGTTTAATGTCCAGTGAATAACCTGAAATGGTACAAAGGTAAGCAGTAAACTGCTCGATGATAAAAAAAAAAGTTTAGGTTCGCAAAAACGCGAAAATAATGTCAATTACACAGTTATATTGTAAAAAAAAGTACTTCTTCAGGGAACAAGTAATGGGTTAACAACTTGCAGCTGTTCTGCAGCAATGTAAGTAAATTAAGCCTTGAAAGTTGATGCAAACAATTCCTACAGGTGTCCCAACCTCTGCTGATTACTTGATTACAAACCCCCTGTCTGTATAAAAGCAGCATTGGAACAGACTGTTATTACACCCTCTGAAGCATTATTTGGACAATATTGCACTGCAGGAAGTAGTATATTGGAAACTGGAGGAAACTCTGACAGGAAGAGGTCTGGCAGACCCAAAGCCACAACAGAATCAGAAGACAAGTTTTTGAGAGTCAACAGCTTGCTTGATAGGCGGCTCACAGGACAACAGCTTCAAGCACAGCTTAAGACTGGTCGAAGTAAGCAAGTCTCAGTTTCAACTGTGAAGAGAAGACTTCGAGCCGCAGGTTTGACAGGTCGAGTGGCAGTGAGAAAGCCATTGCTAAGATGGCAAAATAAGAAAAAGAGGCTTACCTGGGACATGAAGCTCCGCCAGGGGACTACTGAAGACTGGAAGAAGGTCTTATGGACCGATGAATCAAAATTTGAAATCTTTGGTTCATCACGCAGGGTTTTTGTACGCCGTCGAGTAGGCGAAAGGATGGTTCCTCAGTGTGTGACACCAACTGTCAAACATGGAGAAGGAAGCGTGATGGTCTGGGGCTCTTTTGCTGGATCCAGAGTCGGCGACTTGTACAGAGTGACTGGCACGCTGAACCAAAAGGGATACCACAGCATTTTGCAGCGCCATGCAATACCCTCTAGGTATACGCCTAGTTGGACAGGGGTTCATCCTGCAGCAAGATAATGACCCTAAACACACTTCCAGGCTATGTCAAAACTACTTTTGAGGAAAAGAAAAAGACGGTAGGCTTCAAATCATGGATGGCCAGCAGTCTCCAGACTTAAACCCCATCGAGCTGGTTTGGGTTGAACTGGACTGAAGGGTGAAAGCACAACCTACAAGTTGCACACATTTGTGGGAACTTCTGAAACAGTGTTGGGAAGAACTTCCCGAACAATATTTGATTTCCATTGTAGAAAGATTGTCACGAGTGTGTTCGGCGGTTATATCTGCAAAAGGTGGATACTTTGCTTAGTGAAAAATTTAAATTAAATTTTATTAAACAAAATGATTCTATGATTTCTTTTTTTATCTCCAATTGTTTATTTGTTCTCTGCTTAATTTCAGAGTATATTGAGACATTAAACTGCATAAATTTCAATAAAAACTGGAAAAATTGGGGTGTTCTAAAACTTTTGACCAGTAGTGTGTATAGATATATATATATATATACATTATACATGTACATAAATTGCCGGTGTGTGCCCCGGTTTAGAATAGGTACACCGTATCCCTGCGTGTCGTAAGAGGCGACTAAAGGGTTGGCGTCAGGAAGGGCATCCGGCCATAAAAACATTGCCTCAAAAAGGAAACCATGATGATCGTGATGGGGCCCGCAAGGCTAACCCCTGCTCCAGCAGGGAAAATGGCCTTTAAAAAAAAGGGGGGGGGGGGGGGGAAAAATACATGTACATAAATATACATGTACATGTACCGTATATACTCGAGTCTAAGTCGAGTTTTTAAAATGATTTTCATGGCCTAAATTTCGGGGGTCATCTCATGCACGCGTAATGTTTTGTCAAAAATGATTCTGCAGGTAATAAACAATAAAAAAAATAGTAGAAAACAGTCTGGGTCGGTCAAAAATGACAAGAGACCAGAAATTACCGAAATAGAATTCATAATATTTCTTTACAACTTTGTTGCAACTTTATTTTCTCAGTCTCACATGATAAAATAAATGATAAATTATACAACAGGGTAATGATTGAGAAAAACAAGCATCGACGACGAAATGACAGCACAAAATGAAAATGTGGTGCAGTACAGCGTGAAAGATAAGTCATGTAACTGCAGACAGATGGTACCACTGAGCTGAAGTTGGATTACACAAGTTCCTAAAGGCGGAAACCTTCAAAGTAACTTTCGTCATCATCACTCTCCCCGAATAGTGCCTGCCAGTCACTAGTCTGCACCAAATCATCATATCGATCATCAATCTCCTCGAATAGTGCCTGCCAGTCACTTGTCCGCACCAAATCATCATATCGATCATCACTCTCCCCAAATAGTTCCTGCCAGTCACTAGTCTGCACCAAATCATCATATCGATCATCAATCTCCTCGAATAGTGCCTGCCAGTCACTTGTCCGCACCAAATCATCATATCGATCATCAATCTCCTCGAATAGTGCCTGCCAGTCACTAGTCTGCACCAAATCATCATATCGATCATCACTCTCCCCGAATAGTGCCTGCCAGTCACTAGTCTGCAACAAATCATCATATCGATCATCACTCTCCCCGAATAGTGCCTGCCAGTCACTTGTCCGCACCAAATCATCATATCGATCATCACTCTCCCCGAATAGTTCCTGTCAGTCACTAGTCTGCACCAAATCATCATATCGATCATCAATCTCCCCGAATAGTGCCTGCCAGTCACTTGTCCGCACCAAATCATCATATCGATCATCACTCTCCCCGAATAGTTCCTGTCAGTCACTAGTCTGCACCAAATCATCATATCGATCATCAATCTCCCCGAATAGTTCCTGCCAGTCACTGGTCTGCACCAAATCATCATATCGATCATCAATCTCCCCGAATAGTTCCTGCCAGTCACGAGTCCGCACCAAATCATCATATCGATCATCACTCTCCCCGAATAGTTCCTGTCAGTCACTAGTCTGCACCAAATCATCATATCGATCATCAATCTCCCCGAATAGTTCCTGCCAGTCACTGGTCTGCACCAAATCATCATATCGATCATCAATCTCCCCGAATAGTTCCTGCCAGTCACGAGTCCGCACCAAATCATCATATCGATCATCAATCTCCCCGAATAGTTCCTGCCAGTCACTTGTCCGCACCAAATCATCATATCGATCATCAATCTCCCCGAATAGTTCCTGCCAGTCACGAGTCCGCACCAAATCATCATATCGATCATCAATCTCCCAGAATAGTTCCTGCCAGTCACGAGTCCGCACCAAATCATCATATCGATCATCAATCTCCCCGAATAGTTCCTGCCAGTCACTGGTCTGCACCAAATCATCATATCGATCATCAATCTCCCCGAATAGTTCCTGCCAGTCACTTGTCCGCACCAAATCATCATATCGATCATCAATCTCCCCGAATAGTTCCTGCCAGTCACGAGTCCGCACCAAATCATCATATCGATCATCAATCTCCCCGAATAGTCCTGCCAGTCACTAGTCTGCACCAAATCATCATATCGATCTTCAATCTCCCCGAATAGTTCCTGCCAGTCACTTGTCCGCACCAAATTATCATATCGTTCATCATTCTCCCCGAATAGTTCCTGCCAGTCACTAGTCTGCACCAAATCATCATATCGATCATCAATCTCCCCGAATAGTTCCTGCCAGTCACTTGTCCGCATCAAATCATCATATCGATCATCAATATCCCCGAATAGTTCCTGTCAGTCACTGGTCTGCACCAAATCATCATATCGATCATCACTCTCGCCGAATAGTTCCTGCCAGTCACTGGTCTGCACCAAATCATCATATCGATCATCACTCTCGCCGAATAGTTCCTGCTAGTCACTGGTCTGCCCCAAATCATCATATCGATCATCACTCTCGCCGAATAGTTCCTGCCAGTCAGTAGTCTGCACCAAATCATCATATCGATCATCACTCTCACCGAATAGTTCCTGCCAGTCAGTAGTCTGCACCAAATCATCATACCGATCATCACTCTCCCCGAATAGTTCCTGCCAGTCACGAAAGTCCATAACAAATCATCATATCGATCATCACTCGCCCCGAATAGTTCCTGCCAGTCAGTAGTCTGCACCAAATCATCATATCGATCATCACTCTCCCCGAATAGTTCATGCCAGTCACTAGTCTGCACCAAATCATCATACCGATCATCACTCACCCCGAATAGTTCCTGCCAGTCACTTGTCCGCACCAAATCATCATATCGATCATCACTCACCCCGAATAGTTCCTGCCAGTCACTATAGTCCGCACCAAATCATCATACCGATCATCACTATCCCCGAATAGTTCCTGCTAGTCACCAGTCTGCACGAAATCATCACACCGATCATCACTCTCCCCGAATAGTGCCTTCCAGTCACTGGTCTGCACCAAATCATCATATCGATCATCACTCTCCTCGAATAGTTCCTGCCAGTCACGAATCTGCACCAAATCATCGTATCGATCATCACTCTCACCGAATAGTTCCTGCGAGTCACTAGTCTGCACCAAATCATCATATCGATCATCACTCTCCTCGAATAGTTCCTGCCAGTCACTAGTCTGCACCAAATCATCATATCGATCATCACACTCCCCAAATAGTTCCTGCCAGTCACTAGTTTGCACCAAATCATCATATTGATCATCACTCTCCTCGAATAGTTCCTGCCAGTCACTAGTCTGCACCAAATCATCATATCGATCATCACACTCCCCAAATAGTTCCTGCCAGTCACTAGTCTGCACCAAATCATCATGCCGATCATCACTCTCCCCGAATAGTGCCTGCCAGTCACTAGTCTGCACCAAATCATCATGCCGATCATCACTCTCCCCGAATAGTGCCTGCCAGTCACTTGTCCGCACCAAATCATCATATCGATCATCACCCTCCCCGAATAGTTCCTGCCAGTCACGATAGTCTGCACCAAATCATCATGCCGATCATCACTCTCCCCGAATAGTGCCTGCCAGTCACTAGTCTGCACCAAATCATCATATCGATCATCACTCTCCCCGAATAGTTCTTGCCAGTCACTAGTCTGCACCAAATCATCATATCGATCATCACCCTCCCCGAATAGTTCCTGCCAGTCACTTGTCCGCACCAAATCATCATATCGATCATCACCCTCCCCGAATAGTTCCTGCCAGTCACGATAGTCTGCACTAAATCATCATATCAATCATCACTCTCCCCGAATAGTTCCTACCAGTCACGTGTCCGCACCAAATCATCATATCGATCATCACTCTCCCCGAATAGTTCCTGCCAGTCACTTGTCTGCACCAAATCATCATACCGATCATCACTCTCCCCGAATAGTTCCTGCCAGTCACTAGTCTGCACCAAATCATCATACCGATCATCACTCTCACCGAATAGTTCCTGCCAGTCACTTGTCCGCACCAAATCATCATATCGATCATCACTCTCCCCGAATAGTTCCTGCCAGTCACTTGTCCGCACCAAATCATCATATCGATCATCACTCTCCCCGAATAGTTGCTGCCAGTCACTTGTCTGCACCATATCATCATACCAATCATCACTCTCCCCGAATAGTTCCTGCCAGTCACTAGTCTGCACCAAATCATCATATCGATCATCACTCTCCCCGAATAGTTCCTGCCAGTCACCAGTCCGCACCATATCATCATATCGATCGTCACTCTCCCCGAATAGTTCCTGCCAGTCACCAGTCCGCACCATATCATCATACCGATCATCACTCTCCCCGAATAGTTCCTGCCAGTCACTCGTCTGGAACAAATCATCATATCGATCATCACTCTCCCCAAATAGTTCCTGCTAGTCACAAGTCTGCACCAAATCATCATACCGATCATCACTCTCCCCGAGTAGTTCCTGCCAGTCACTGGTCTGCACCAAATCATCATATCGATCATCACTCTCCCCAAATAGTTCCTGCCAGTCAGTAGTCTGCCACAAATCATCATATCGATCATCACTCTCCCCGAATAGTTCCTGCCAGTCACCAGTCCGCACCATATCATCATACCGATCATCACTCTCCCCGAATAGTTCCTGCCAGTCACTGGTCCGCACCAACTCATCATATCGATCATAACTCTCCCCAAATAGTTCCTGCCAGTCACTAGTCTGCCACAAATCATCATATCGATCATCAATCTCTCCGAATAGTTCCTGCCAGTCACTGGTCCGCACCAAATCATCATATCGATCATCACTCTCTCCGAATAGTTCCTTCCAGTCACTAGTCTGCACCAAATCATCATATCGATCATCACTCTCCTCGAATAGTTCCTGCCAGTCACTAGTCTGCACCAAATCATCATATCGATCATCACTCTCCCCGAATAGATCCTGCCATTCACTAGTCTGCACCAAATCATCATATCGATCATCACTCTCCTCGAATAGTTCCTGCCAGTCACTAGTCTGCACCAAATCATCATACCGATCATCACTCTCCCTGAATAGATCCTGCCATTCACTAGTCTGCACCAAATCATCATATCGATCATCACTCTCCTCGAATAGTTCCTGCCAGTCAGTAGTCTGCACCCAATCATCATATCGATCATCACTCTCCCCGAATAGATCCTGCCATTCACTAGTCTGCACCAAATCATCATATCGATCATCACTCTCCCCGAATAGATCCTGCCAGTCATTAGTCTGCACCAAATCATCATATCGATCATCACTCTCCCCAAATAGTTCCTGCCAGTCACTCGTCTGCCACAAATCATCATATCGATCATCGCTCTCCTCAAATAGTTCCTGCCAGTCACTGGTCTGCACCAAATCAACATATCGATCATCACTCTCCTCGAATAGTTCCTGCCATTCCCTCGTCTGCACCAAATCATCATATCGATCATCACTCTCCTCGAATAGTTCCTGCCAGTCACCAGTCCGCACCATATCATCATACCGATCATCACTCTCCCCGAATAGTTTCTGCCAGTCACTGGTCCGCACCAACTCATCATATCGATCATCACTCTCCCTGAATAGTTCCTGCCAGTCACTTGTCTGCACCAAATCATCATACCGATCATCACTCTCCCCGAATAGTTCCTGCCAGTCACTTGTCTGCACCAAATCATCATACCGATCATCACTCTCCCCGAATAGTTCCTGCCAGTCACTTGTCTGCACCAAATCATCATACCGAAAATCACTCTCACCGAATAGTGCATGCCAGCCACTAGTCTGCACCAAATCATCATATCGATCATCACTCTCCCCGAATAGTTCCTGCCAGTCACTTGTCCGCACCAAATAATCATATCGATCATCACTCTCCCCGAATAGTTCCTGCCAGTCACTAGTCTGCACCAAATCATCATACCGAAAATCACTCTCACCGAATAGTGCATGCCAGCCACTAGCCTGCACCAAATCATCATATCGATCATCACTCTCCCCGAATAGTTCCTGCCAGTCACCAGTCTGCACCAAATCATCATGTCGATCATCACTCTCCCCAAATAGTTCCTGCCAGTCACTAGCCTGCACCAAATCATCATATCGATCATCACTCTCCCCAAATAGTTCCTGCCAGTCACTGGTCTGCCACAAATCATCATATCGATCATCACTCTCCCCGAATAGTTCCTGCCAGTCACCAGTCCGCACCATATCATCATACCGATCATCACTCTCCCCGAATAGTTCCTGCCAGTCACTGGTCCGCACCAAATCATCATATCCATCATCACTCTCCCCGAATAGTTCCTGCCAGTCACTGGTCTGCACTAAATCATCATATCGATCATCACTCTCCCCGAATAGTTCCTGCCAGTCACTGGTCTGCACCAAATCATCATATCGATCATCACCCTCCCCGAATAGTTCCTGCCAGTCACTTGTCCGCACCAAATCATCATATCGATCATCACGCTCCCCGAATAGTTCCTGCCAGTCACGATAGTCTGCACCAAATCATCATATCGAATCATCACTCTCCCCGAATAGTTTCTGCCAGTCACTAGTCTGCACCAAATCATCATATCGATCATCACCCTCCCCGAATAGTTCCTGCCAGTCACTTGTCCGCACCAAATCATCATATCGATCATCACCCTCCCCGAATCGTTCCTGCCAGTCACGATAGTCTGCACTAAATCATCATATCGATCATCACTCTCCCCGAATAGTTCCTGCCAGTCACCTGTCAACACCAAATCGTCATATCGATCATCACTCTCCCCGAATAGTTCCTGCCAGTCACTTGTCTGCACCAAATCATCATACCGATCATCACTCTCCCCGAATAGTTCCTGCCAGTCACTAGTCTGCACCAAATCATCATACCGAACATCACTCTCACCGAATAGTGTCTGCCAGCCACTAGTCTGCACCAAATCATCATATCGATCATCACTCTCCCCGAATAGTTCCTGCCAGTCACTTGTCCGCACCAAATCATCATATCGATCATCACTCTCCCCGAATAGTTCCTGCCAGTCACTTGTCCGCACCAAATCATCATATCGATCATCACTCTCCCCGAATAGTTCCTGCCAGTCACTTGTCCGCACCAAATCATCATATCGATCATCACTCTCCCCGAATAGTTCCTGCCAGTCACTTGTCCGCAACAAATCATCATATCGATCATCACTCTCCCCGAATAGATCCTGCCAGTCACGAGTCTGCACCAAATCATCATATCGATCATCACCCTCCCCGAATAGTTCCTGCCAGTCACGAGTCTGCACCAAATCATCATATCGATCATCACCCTCCCCGAATAGTTCCTGCCAGTCACGATAGTCTGCACCAAATCATCATATCGAATCATCACTCTCCCCGAATAGTTTCTGCCAGTCACTAGTCTGCACCAAATCATCATACCGATCATCATTCTCCCCAAATAGTTCCTGCCAGTCACGAGTCTGCACCAAATCATCATATCGATCATCACCCTCCCCGAATAGTTCCTGCCAGTCACGATAGTCTGCACCAAATCATCATATCGAATCATCACTCTCCCCGAATAGTTCCTGCCAGTCACCAGTCCACACCATATCATCATACCGATCATCATTCTCCCCAAATAGTTCCTGCCAGTCACTTGTCTGCACCAAATCATCATACCGATCATCACTCTCCCCGAATAGTTCCTGCCAGTCACTAGTCTGCACCAAATCATCATATCGATCATCACACTCCCCGAATAGTTCCTGCCAGTCACTTGTCCGCACCAAATCATCATATCGATCATCACCCTCCCCGAATAGTTCCTGCCAGTCACGATAGTCTGCACCAAATCATCATATCGAATCATCACTCTCCCCGAATAGTTTCTGCCAGTCACTAGTCTGCACCAAATCATCATATCGATCATCACCCTCCCCGAATAGTTCCTGCCAGTCACTTGTCCGCACCAAATCATCATATCGATCATCACCCTCCCCGAATAGTTCCTGCCAGTCACGATAGTCTGCACTAAATCATCATATCGATCATCACTCTCCCCGAATAGTTCCTGCCAGTCACTGGTCTGCACCAAATCATCATATCGATCATCACTCTCACCGAATAGTTCCTGCCAGTCACGAGTCCGCACCAAATCATCATATCGATCATCAATCTCCCCGAATAGTTCCTGCCAGTCACTGGTCTGCACCAAATCATCATATCGATCATCAATCTCCCCGAATAGTTCCTGCCAGTCACTTGTCCGCACCAAATCATCATATCGATCATCAATCTCCCCGAATAGTTCCTGCCAGTCACGAGTCCGCACCAAATCATCATATCGATCATCAATCTCCCCGAATAGTCCTGGCAGTCACTAGTCTGCACCAAATCATCATATCGATCTTCAATCTCCCCGAATAGTTCCTGCCAGTCACTTGTCCGCACCAAATTATCATATCGTTCATCATTCTCCCCGAATAGTTCCTGCCAGTCACTAGTCTGCACCAAATCATCATATCGATCATCAATCTCCCCGAATAGTTCCTGCCAGTCACTTCTCCGCATCAAATCATCATATCGATCATCAATATCCCCGAATAGTTCCTGTCAGTCACTGGTCTGCACCAAATCATCATATCGATCATCACTCTCGCCGAATAGTTCCTGCCAGTCACTGGTCTGCACCAAATCATCATATCGATCATCACTCTCGCCGAATAGTTCCTGCTAGTCACTGGTCTGCCCCAAATCATCATATCGATCATCACTCTCGCCGAATAGTTCCTGCCAGTCAGTAGTCTGCACCAAATCATCATATCGATCATCACTCTCACCGAATAGTTCCTGCCAGTCAGTAGTCTGCACCAAATCATCATACCGATCATCACTCTCCCCGAATAGTTCCTGCCAGTCACGAAAGTCCATAACAAATCATCATATCGATCATCACTCGCCCCGAATAGTTCCTGCCAGTCAGTAGTCTGCACCAAATCATCATATCGATCATCACTCTCCCCGAATAGTTCATGCCAGTCACTAGTCTGCACCAAATCATCATACCGATCATCACTCACCCCGAATAGTTCCTGCCAGTCACTTGTCCGCACCAAATCATCATATCGATCATCACTCACCCCGAATAGTTCCTGCCAGTCACTATAGTCCGCACCAAATCATCATACCGATCATCACTATCCCCGAATAGTTCCTGCTAGTCACCAGTCTGCACGAAATCATCACACCGATCATCACTCTCCCCGAATAGTGCTTTCCAGTCACTGGTCTGCACCAAATCATCATATCGATCATCACTCTCCTCGAATAGTTCCTGCCAGTCACGAATCTGCACCAAATCATCGTATCGATCATCACTCTCACCGAATAGTTCCTGCGAGTCACTAGTCTGCACCAAATCATCATATCGATCATCACTCTCCTCGAATAGTTCCTGCCAGTCACTAGTCTGCACCAAATCATCATATCGATCATCACACTCCCCAAATAGTTCCTGCCAGTCACTAGTTTGCACCAAATCATCATATTGATCATCACTCTCCTCGAATAGTTCCTGCCAGTCACTAGTCTGCACCAAATCATCATACCGATCATCACACTCCCCAAATAGTTCCTGCCAGTCACTAGTCTGCACCAAATCATCATGCCGATCATCACTCTCCCCGAATAGTGCCTGCCAGTCACTAGTCTGCACCAAATCATCATGCCGATCATCACTCTCCCCGAATAGTGCCTGCCAGTCACTTGTCCGCACCAAATCATCATATCGATCATCACCCTCCCCGAATAGTTCCTGCCAGTCACGATAGTCTGCACCAAATCATCATGCCGATCATCACTCTCCCCGAATAGTGCCTGCCAGTCACTAGTCTGCACCAAATCATCATATCGATCATCACTCTCCCCGAATAGTTCTTGCCAGTCACTAGTCTGCACCAAATCATCATATCGATCATCACCCTCCCCGAATAGTTCCTGCCAGTCACTTGTCCGCACCAAATCATCATATCGATCATCACCCTCCCCGAATAGTTCCTGCCAGTCACGATAGTCTGCACTAAATCATCATATCAATCATCACTCTCCCCGAATAGTTCCTACCAGTCACTTGTCCGCACCAAATCATCATATCGATCATCACTCTCCCCGAATAGTTCCTGCCAGTAACTTGTCTGCACCAAATCATCATACCGATCATCACTCTCCCCGAATAGTTCCTGCCAGTCACTAGTCTGCACCAAATCATCATACCGATCATCACTCTCACCGAATAGTTCCTGCCAGTCACTTGTCCGCACCAAATCATCATATCGATCATCACTCTCCCCGAATAGTTCCTGCCAGTCACTTGTCCGCATCAAATCATCATATCGATCATCACTCTCCCCGAATAGTTGCTGCCAGTCACTTGTCTGCACCATATCATCATACCAATCATCACTCTCCCCGAATAGTTCCTGCCAGTCACTAGTCTGCACCAAATCATCATATCGATCATCACTCTCCCCGAATAGTTCCTGCCAGTCACCAGTCCGCACCATATCATCATATCGATCGTCACTCTCCCCGAATAGTTCCTGCCAGTCACCAGTCCGCACCATATCATCATACCGATCATCACTCTCCCCGAATAGTTCCTGCCAGTCACTCGTCTGGAACAAATCATCATATCGATCATCACTCTCCCCAAATAGTTCCTGCTAGTCACAAGTCTGCACCAAATCATCATACCGATCATCACTCTCCCCGAGTAGTTCCTGCCAGTCACTGGTCTGCACCAAATCATCATATCGATCATCACTCTCCCCAAATAGTTCCTGCCAGTCAGTAGTCTGCCACAAATCATCATATCGATCATCACTCTCCCCGAATAGTTCCTGCCAGTCACCAGTCCGCACCATATCATCATACCGATCATCACTCTCCCCGAATAGTTCCTGCCAGTCACTGGTCCGCACCAACTCATCATATCGATCATAACTCTCCCCAAATAGTTCCTGCCAGTCACTAGTCTGCCACAAATCATCATATCGATCATCAATCTCTCCGAATAGTTCCTGCCAGTCACTGGTCCGCACCAAATCATCATATCGATCATCACTCTCTCCGAATAGTTCCTTCCAGTCACTAGTCTGCACCAAATCATCATATCGATCATCACTCTCCCCGAATAGATCCTGCCATTCACTAGTCTGCACCAAATCATCATATCGATCATCACTCTCCTCGAATAGTTCCTGCCAGTCACTAGTCTGCACCAAATCATCATACCGATCATCACTCTCCCTGAATAGATCCTGCCATTCACTAGTCTGCACCAAATCATCATATCGATCATCACTCTCCTCGAATAGTTCCTGCCAGTCAGTAGTCTGCACCCAATCATCATATCGATCATCACTCTCCCCGAATAGATCCTGCCATTCACTAGTCTGCACCAAATCATCATATCGATCATCACTCTCCCCGAATAGATCCTGCCAGTCACTAGTCTGCACCAAATCATCATATCGATCATCACTCTCCCCAAATAGTTCCTGCCAGTCACTCGTCTGCCACAAATCATCATATCGATCATCGCTCTCCTCAAATAGTTCCTGCCAGTCACTGGTCTGCACCAAATCAACATATCGATCATCACTCTCCTCGAATAGTTCCTGCCATTCCCTAGTCTGCACCAAATCATCATATCGATCATCACTCTCCTCGAATAGTTCCTGCCAGTCGCCAGTCCGCACCATATCATCATACCGATCATCACTCTCCCCGAATAGTTTCTGCCAGTCACTGGTCCGCACCAACTCATCATATCGATCATCACTCTCCCTGAATAGTTCCTGCCAGTCACTTGTCTGCACCAAATCATCATACCGATCATCACTCTCCCCGAATAGTTCCTGCCAGTCACTTGTCTGCACCAAATCATCATACCGATCATCACTCTCCCCGAATAGTTCCTGCCAGTCACTTGTCTGCACCAAATCATCATACCGAAAATCACTCTCACCGAATAGTGCATGCCAGCCACTAGTCTGCACCAAATCATCATATCGATCATCACTCTCCCCGAATAGTTCCTGCCAGTCACTTGTCCGCACCAAATAATCATATCGATCATCACTCTCCCCGAATAGTTCCTGCCAGTCACTAGTCTGCACCAAATCATCATACCGAAAATCACTCTCACCGAATAGTGCATGCCAGCCACTAGTCTGCACCAAAGCATCATATCGATCATCACTCTCCCCGAATAGATCCTGCCAGTCACTTGTCCGCACCAAATAATCATATCGATCATCACTCTCCCCGAATAGTTCCTGCCAGTCACCAGTCTGCACCAAATCATCATGTCGATCATCACTCTCCCCAAATAGTTCCTGCCAGTCACTAGCCTGCACCAAATCATCATATCGATCATCACTCTCCCCAAATAGTTCCTGCCAGTCACTGGTCTGCCACAAATCATCATATCGATCATCACTCTCCCCGAATAGTTCCTGCCAGTCACCAGTCCGCACCATATCATCATACCGATCATCACTCTCCCCGAATAGTTCCTGCCAGTCACTGGTCCGCACCAAATCATCATATCCATCATCACTCTCCCCGAATAGTTCCTGCCAGTCACTGGTCTGCACTAAATCATCATATCGATCATCACTCTCCCCGAATAGTTCCTGCCAGTCACTGGTCTGCACCAAATCATCATATCGATCATCACCCTCCCCGAATAGTTCCTGCCAGTCACTTGTCCGCACCAAATCATCATATCGATCATCACGCTCCCCGAATAGTTCCTGCCAGTCACGATAGTCTGCACCAAATCATCATATCGAATCATCACTCTCCCCGAATAGTTTCTGCCAGTCACTAGTCTGCACCAAATCATCATATCGATCATCACCCTCCCCGAATAGTTCCTGCCAGTCACTTGTCCGCACCAAATCATCATATCGATCATCACCCTCCCCGAATAGTTCCTGCCAGTCACGATAGTCTGCACTAAATCATCATATCGATCATCACTCTCCCCGAATAGTTCCTGCCAGTCACCTGTCAACACCAAATCGTCATATCGATCATCACTCTCCCCGAATAGTTCCTGCCAGTCACTTGTCTGCACCAAATCATCATACCGATCATCACTCTCCCCGAATAGTTCCTGCCAGTCACTAGTCTGCACCAAATCATCATACCGAACATCACTCTCACCGAATAGTGTCTGCCAGCCACTAGTCTGCACCAAATCATCATATCGATCATCACTCTCCCCGAATAGTTCCTGCCAGTCACTTGTCCGCACCAAATCATCATATCGATCATCACTCTCCCCGAATAGTTCCTGCCAGTCACTTGTCCGCACCAAATCATCATATCGATCATCACTCTCCCCGAATAGTTCCTGCCAGTCACTTGTCCGCACCAAATCATCATATCGATCATCACTCTCCCCGAATAGTTCCTGCCAGTCACTTGTCCGCAACAAATCATCATATCGATCATCACTCTCCCCGAATAGATCCTGCCAGTCACGAGTCTGCAACAAATCATCATATCGATCATCACCCTCCCCGAATAGTTCCTGCCAGTCACGAGTCTGCACCAAATCATCATATCGATCATCACCCTCCCCGAATAGTTCCTGCCAGTCACGATAGTCTGCACCAAATCATCATATCGAATCATCACTCTCCCCGAATAGTTTCTGCCAGTCACTAGTCTGCACCAAATCATCATACCGATCATCATTCTCCCCAAATAGTTCCTGCCAGTCACGAGTCTGCACCAAATCATCATATCGATCATCACCCTCCCCGAATAGTTCCTGCCAGTCACGATAGTCTGCACCAAATCATCATATCGAATCATCACTCTCCCCGAATAGTTCCTGCCAGTCACCAGTCCACACCATATCATCATACCGATCATCATTCTCCCCAAATAGTTCCTGCCAGTCACTTGTCTGCACCAAATCATCATACCGATCATCACTCTCCCCGAATAGTTCCTGCCAGTCACTAGTCTGCACCAAATCATCATATCGATCATCACACTCCCCGAATAGTTCCTGCCAGTCACTTGTCCGCACCAAATCATCATATCGATCATCACCCTCCCCGAATAGTTCCTGCCAGTCACGATAGTCTGCACCAAATCATCATATCGAATCATCACTCTCCCCGAATAGTTTCTGCCAGTCACTAGTCTGCACCAAATCATCATATCGATCATCACCCTCCCCGAATAGTTCCTGCCAGTCACTTGTCCGCACCAAATCATCATATCGATCATCACCCTCCCCGAATAGTTCCTGCCAGTCACGATAGTCTGCACTAAATCATCATATCGATCATCACTCTCCCCGAATAGTTCCTGCCAGTCACTGGTCTGCACCAAATCATCATATCGATCATCACTCTCACCGAATAGTGCCTGCCAGCCACTAGTCTGCACTAAATCATCACATCGATCATCACTCTCCCCGAATAGTTCCTGCCAGTCACTTGTCCGCACCAAATCATCATATCGATCATCACTCTCCCCGAATAGTTCCTGCCAGTCACTTGTCCGCACCAAATCATCATATCGATCATCACTCTCCCCGAATAGTTCCTGCCAGTCACTTGTCCGCACCAAATCATCATATCGATCATCACTCTCCCCGAATAGATCCTGCCAGTCACGAGTCTGCACCAAATCATCATATCGATCATCACTCTCCCCGAATAGTTCCTGCCAGTCACTTGTCTGCACCATATCATCATATCGATCATCACTCTCCCCGAATAGTTCCTGCCAGTCACTTGTCCGCACCAAATCATCATATCGATCATCACTCTCCCCGAATAGTTCCTGCCAGTCACTTGTCCGCACCAAATCATCATATCGATCATCACTCTCCCCGAATAGATCCTGCCAGTCACCAGTCCGCACCATATCATCATACCGATCATCACTCTCCCCGAATAGTTCCTGCCAGTCACCAGTCCACACCATATCATCATACCGATCATCATTCTCCCCAAATAGTTCCTGCCAGTCACTAGTCTGCACCAAATCATCATACGGATCATCTCTCTCCCCGAATAGTTCCTGCCAGTCACCAGTCCACACCATATCATCATACCGATCATCATTCTCCCCAAATAGTTCCTGCCAGTCACTAGTCTGCACCAAATCATCATACGGATCATCATTCTCCCCAAATAGTTCCTGCCAGTCACTAGTCTGCACCAAATCATCATACGGATCATCTCTCTCCCCGAATAGTTCCTGCCAGTCACCAGTCCGCACCATATCATCATACCGATCATCACTCTCCCCGAATAGTTCCTGCCAGTCACCAGTCCACACCATATCATCATACCGATCATCATTCTCCCCAAATAGTTCCTGCCAGTCACTGGTCTGCCACAAATCATCATATCGATCATCACTCTCCCCGAATAGTTCCTGCCAGTCACCAGTCCACACCATATCATCATACCGATCATCATTCTCCCCGAATAGTTCCTGCCAGTCACTGGTCTGCCACAAATCATCATATCGATCATCACTCTCCCCGAATAGTTCCTGCCAGTCACCAGTCCGCACCATATCATCATATCGATCATCACTCTCCCCGAATAGTTCCTGCCAGTCACTCGTCTGCACCAAATCATCATATCGATCATCACAGTCCTTGAAGGGCATATATCATCATCCTCACTTTCCTGATCATCAACATCATTCCATGAGATATCGTCCTGCGTTCCATCACGAGCATTCGAAATTCCCCACTTCAGAAACGATTTTGCAACAATTCCCTCATCCAACTGGATAGGTTGGATTCGATAAGACGAATTATTTTGTCTACGAGATGAGACTTACACTTGTCCCACACGAATCGGCTTTTCTCTCGTCGTACTCCACCTGTGCAGGACTCCATACCTCCTTTGTCCACTTTTTACAGCCAAACTCCCGCTTGGAGTTTGCAAAAAAGCACCGAAAGGACTCTCAGACTGTGAGAAAGACGATTCTGTGGGCTTTCCTGTGTCTTTCACTGAGGAGAGGCTTCCGTCTGGCCACTCTGCCATAAAGCCCAGATCGGTGGAGTGTTGCAGTGATGGTTGTCCTTCTGGAAGTTTCTCCCATCTCCACACTGGATCTCTGGAGCTCAGCCAGAGTGACCATCGGGTTGTTGGTCACCTCCATTACCAAGGCCCTTCTCCCTCGATTGCTCAGTTCGGCCGGGCGGCCAGCTCTAGGAAGAGTCCTGGTTGTTCCAAACTTCTTCCATTTAAGAATTATGAGGCCACTGTGCTCTTGGGAACCTTCAATGCAGCAGAAATTTTTTTTGAAGGCTTCCCCAGATCTGTGCCTCGACACAATCCTGTCTCTGAGCTCTGCAGGCAGTTCCTTCGACCTCATGGTTTGGTTTGTGTTCTGATATGCATTGTCAGCTGTGAGACCTTATATAGACAGGTGTGTGCCTTTCAAATCATGTCCAATCAATTGAATTTACCACAGGTGGACTCCAATCAAGGTGCAGAAACATCTCAAAGATGATCAAGAGAAATGGGAGGCACCTGAGCTAAATTTCAAGTGTCATAGCAAAGGGTCTGAATACTTATGTCAATGTGATATTTCAGTTTTGTATTTTTAATAAATGTACAAAACTTTCTAAAATCCTGTTTTCTCTTTGTCATTATGGGGTATTGAGTGTAGATTGATGAGGGAAAAAATGAATTTAAACGATTTCAGCATAAGGCTGCAACATAACAAAATGTGAAAAAAGTGAAGGGGTCTGAATACTTTCTGAATGCACTGTCGGTCTTTTTTTTTTTTTTTTTTTTTTGTATACAAGATCGAGGCTCGTGTACGAGCTAACATTGATCACAAAAAGACAAACTGACACATAAAACATGATAAAGGGAGCGGGAGACAAGATGGAGAGCAGGGACATCGGGAGACCAGTGGGAGGGAGAGGACTTGGTGAGAGGAGTCATGGGAATGGGAAGGGGGGGGGGGGGGGGGGGGAGTGGGAGAGGTAAAAAAAAACAAAAAAACACATAGACACAGCTAGGACTTCCAGGAAAGAAGTCGGTATCTCAAAAAAGTAGATCTGGGGTAAATTAGCGGGGGTAGAAAAGTTCAAGGTTTTGGATGGGGGAAGATAAGAGATGGTGGTGAACAGCTGTTTTAAAGACCTGGAGGGAGGAGAGGGATTGAAGAGAGTGAGGGAGTTTGTTCCAGAGGCGGGAGAAAAGAGGAATGAAAGAGTGAAGGTGAGCGGAGAGTCTTGATTTTGGCAGTTTCACCAAAGAGGGTTGCTGGCAGATCTTGTGCGACCTGTAGGAATATTTGGGGGACAAAACACAGAGAGAGCTGGCGGAGCAAGGCCGGAGAGGAGTCGGTAGAAGACAGAAAGACCACCAACCTGCCTGCGGTGACTGAGTGAAAGGCCCTCGGAGTTAGCTTCATCGTGGGAGATTCCAATGGTCCTGAAAGCTTTGGTTTCCACAGCATGAAGCCGAGTTAGGTGTGAGGCAGGAGCACCGGCCCAGAGGGGGGAACAGTATTCCATTGAGCTGCGGATGAAAGCCTTGTATGTGGTGAGGAGCTCAGGTGTGCCAAGGAAGGACTTCGCACGACGGAGGATGCCCAGTCGGCGACTGGCTTTGGAGGCCAGCTTGGAAATGTGGTTTTCCCAAGAAAGATCATGGCAGATAGTGAGACCCAAAAGGTTGAGCGACAGAACTTCTTGGAGAGGATTGGTTTTCCAGTCGATCTTTTCGGAGAGACATCGTAAGAGTGTGAGATTTGTCAGGATTGAAAGACATGTTCCACTTGTTTGACCAGTCTGTGATTTTGTCCAGGTTTGCAGAGAGTGAGGAGGGTGCAGACTGCTGATCTGAGGGATGAGCAATGGAGCGGCAGAGAGTAGAGTCATCAGCAAAGAGATGGAGAGGATTTTAAATCTGACTTCCAAAATTACCATTTGTTAGTGTAGTTACAGTGTACGTGAAATTACAAATACAGTTTACGTTCATTATTGTTACTCACGTTTAAATACGGGATGTTTTTATCTTAATTGTAAACTACTGAAAAAACTTAAGGTGGGGGCAGACGGGTACGTTTTTTGCTCAAGTCCTTCACGAACCTGCTGTCATTGCCTGACGCTTGACTGAAGATGGCACAGGAATGTGGAAATTATTGGTTCATCGTTTCCATTCGCCATTTTTTCCCCAAGTCATTCACGAACCAGCTGTCCATGTCTGACGCTTGACTGAAGATGGCACAGGAATGTGGAAATTATTGGTTCATCGTTTCCATTCGCCATTTTTTCCCCAAGTCATTCACGACCAGCTGTCCATGTCTGACGCTTGACTGAAGGTGGCACAAGAATGTGGAATTTATTGGTTCATCGTTTCCATTCGCCATTTTTTCCCCAAGTTATTCACGGACCAGCTGTCCATGTCTGACGTTCTACTGAAGGTGGCACAGGAATGTGGAAATTATTGGTTCATCGTTACCATTCGCCATTTTTTCCCCAAGTTATTCACGAACCAGCTGTCCATGTCTGACGTTCTACTGAAGGTGGCACAGGAATGTGGAATTTATTGGTTCACCGGTACCATTCGCCTTTTTTTCCCCAAGTTATTCACGAACCAGCTGTTCATGTCTGATGCTTGACTGAAGGTGGCACAATAATGTGGAAATTATTAGTTCATCGTTACCATTCGCCATTTTTTCCCCAAGTTATTCACGAACCAGCTGTTCATGTCTGATGCTTGACTGAAGGTGGCACAATAATGTGGAAATTATTGGTTCATCGTTTTCATTCGCCATTTTTTCCCCAAGTTATTCACGGACCAGCTGTCCATGTCTGACGTTCTACTGAAGGTGGCACAGGAATGTGGAATTTATTGGTTCACCGTTTCCATTCGCCATTTTTTCCCCAAGTTATTCACGGACCAGCTGTCCATGTCTGACGCTTGACTGAAGGTGGCACAAGAATGTGGAATTTATTGGTTCATCGTTTCCATTCGCCATTTTTTCCCCAAGTTATTCACGGACCAGCTGTCCATGTCTGACGTTCTACTGAAGGTGGCACAGGAATGTGGAATTTATTGGTTCACCGGTACCATTCGCCATTTTTTCCCCAAGTTATTCACGGACCAGCTGTCCATGTCTGACGTTTGACTGAAGGTGGCACAAGAATGTGGAATTTATTGGTTCATCGTTTCCATTCGCCATTTTTTCCCCCAAGTTATTCACGAACCAGCTGTCCATGTCTGACGTTCTACTGAAGGTGGCACAGGAATGTGGAATTTATTGGTTCATCGTTTCCATTCGCCTTTTTTCCCCCAAGTTATTCACGAACCAGCTGTCCATGTCTGACGTTTGACTGAAGGTGGCACAGGAATGTGGAATTTATTGGTTCATCGTTTCCATTCGCCATTTTTTCCCCAAGTTATTCACGAACCAGCTGTTCATGTCTGACGTTTGACTGAAGGTGGCACAAGAATGTGGAATTTATTGGTTCCATGGTTTAGCATTTACCGTTTCCACATTGTTTGCCAATAAATCTTGCAAATGTAAATCTTGGAAATGTAAATCTTGGAAATGTATCCTATATGCATTAAAAATAAAATTTATAGAAAAAGAGCCCCAAAATATTACTAGCCTTTTATGTCGGTTTCTTATTTAATTTAAGTACCGTGTATTATTGTCGTGGAACCGTGTCGTGTAATTTAAGTACCGTGCACGATGGTTTATAAACTTGGAAAAAAAAGTTATGAAGAAGTCTTTCTGAGAACTTAGAAACATAGGGGGAATACCCCTGGCGCTCATCTGGGAGAATAAACAGTATACTGCACCGACTAAGGGTATTTTAAACCAATTTCAATGGTTGCTAGAAACAGGGCAGCATGTAGAATCATAACAACATAATCACAAGATTTTAAACAAACAAAGAAAAAAAAAACCATTTTGGGGGGCAACCCCCCCCCCCCCTCCAACCTCCTAAGACCCCAATATTTATAATGCCTTGAACAAACATTGGTACATCATGGGTGATTAAGGTCGTGGTGAAGTTTCATCGAAATTGTGTATGTAGTTTCTGAAAAGAAAGCAAATACCTCTTTTGGGGGAGCCCCCACACCCGGAGACCCCTAAAGGGCAGATTTTAGAAAATGCCGTGAACAAACGTTGGTACATCACGCGTGGTGAAGGTTGTGATCAAGTTTCATCGAAATCACGTGTGTAGTTTCTGAAAAGAAAGCAAATACCTATTTTGGGGGGCAACTCCCCCCCACCCCGTAGACCCCGAAAGGGGCAGATTATTTCAATGCCGTGAACATACTTTGGTACATCACGGGTGGTGAAGGTTGTGGTCAAGTTTCATCGAAATTGTGTGTGTAGTTTCTGAGAAGAAAGCAAATACCTATATTGGGGGGCAACTCCCCCCCCCCCCCCCACCCCGTAGACCCCCAAAGGGGCAGATTATTTCAATGCCGTGAACATACTTTGGTACATCACGGGTGGTGAAGGTTGTGATCAAGTTTAATCGAAATCATGTGTGTAGTTTCTGAGAGGAAAGCAAATACGTGTTTTGGGGGAGCAACCCCTCTACCCCGTAAACCACCAAAGGGGCAGATTTTTTTTTAATGCCGTGAACAAACTTTGGTACATCACGGGCGATGAAGGTGGTGGTAAAGTTTCATCGAAATAGTGTGTGTAGTTTCAGAGAAGAAAGCAAATACCAATTTTGGGGGTTCAAACCTGGATCCACTTTGACCAAATAAAGTGTGAGGCATTTACGCACCTGTGGTCCATGCAATGTAAAATAGAGCCAATCAGGATGGGTTACGCCCATTACCGCTCACGTCAGTGAATCTGAGGACCAGTAGTAATACACCTGTTAGTATATGCTCGAAAACCTACATTAATTTACCGTTCCCTAAAATCACGTGTCCAAAGGCCCCGCCTGAACCCGCGGTGCTGCTGCTGCGCACTATCATGGCGTCAATACGGCGGCCATCTTACCACTCCAACGCATAGTATTCGGCATCGTCATAGCACAGCGTATTAAACTGCGTGCTCATATTTCATCAGTGCGAGTTTTTTACACCTATTAGTATATGCTCGAAAACCTATATTAATTTACCGTTCCCTAAAATCACGTGGCCAAAGGCCCCGCCTGAACCCGCGGTGCTACTGCTGCGCACTATCATGGCGTCAATACGGCGGCCATCTTACCACTCTAACGCATCGTATTCGGCATCGTCATAGCACAGCGTATTAAACTGCGTGCTCATATTTCATCAGTGCGAGTTTTTAACGTTTTTTCATATTCAGCTGAGCTGACAATGTTTGACTTTTCAGTTTTGACCACGATAAAATACTTCCAAAATATTTCTTTAAACGAAAATAAAGAAACAACAACAACATGTGCGAGGCCGAGATGGATATATTCAAGTTCGTCATGAAAGATTGTTCCACTCTCCTCGATTCTACCCATAGGGTAGTTTATATTTTCACAGCCTGGATTTGTGACGACTGTGTAAGAACCAGACAGTTTTCGGTCGTCCGACATCCATAATCTGTTAAAAACCTTATTTGCCCAGGGTAAGATGGCGGCGGTATAACTGGTTAATTTCGTCGTCAATGAGCACTCGGCGCACACGTGGATGATGTCATTTCGTTTTCTCTCACGGTGACGTATTGCCGCCTGGGCTTTACGTCACTCGCCGGTTCGCACGATAGTTTTGTCTGGGCTTGCCCGGACAGATTGGCGGCGTGATCGAAGATCGACGAGGACGCTCGATATTTAAGTTTCGGTGACATTCGCAAAAGTTGAGGAGATTATCGTCCGGTGTTCCATGGCGGAAGGAGGAGCTTCCGAGAATCCTGGAGCTGGAAGACAACATGAAGCGGACGGGGACAACCCCTTGCCGACTAAGCAGCGACCACGCCGGGGTAAGGACGACGACGACGGTCTACTTGGCAGTTCCCGTTTTTGATTGGCTGTGTTTAAACGGTCCTCGGGTGTTCTTGGTCATGAGCGGCGAGTTAAGGTGGTGCCATGACCATCCACCATCCATCCTCACCTCCACCATCACTACCTGATCTAACCTGTTGCTCCCTTTTTGATTTTAGGGTCCGTGGCTGATCGGATCAGCCAGCAGGCCGGACCTCTCCTGCGCCGGTAAGTCTATCCTTTACACCTGTTTAACACACCTTTACTTTACTTGGCGGTGCTGTTTGGTCTTAGAGGTCAGCCAAAGGTGATGTCCTTGGGTTAAGTGTTGGGTTAATAGGGATTGTTCATAAAGCCATTCTTGAGCAAGCTTCCATTAAGGGCAAACTATCATTTATTACAGATATTGATATAAAACAAGCACGATGGGCCAAAGCGGCCACTTCCTGTCTTACCTTATCTACCTTTACCTGCGTCAGATCTGTGCAGTGATCGATTTATAACCGGACTCGGTGGTGCAATAGGTAGACAACCTTATTTTAATTTCAAAAAAGAGAGGACAGCAACAACAACAGGCATTTTAAAAGGCCATTTTCCCTGCAAGAGCGGGGGTTAGCCTTGCCCTGATTGTTTGATACGTTAGTTGAAGAGGATAAAAACTGGGTGTCCTGTATATGACCTGGGGGGGGGTGGGGGCTGGGGAAATGACTTCAGGTATGGACAGCCGGTTCGTGAATGACTTGGGCAAAAAACGTACCCAGCCAGTCTGAATGTTGCTATATCCCGTCAATTGCGAAAGTGCAAATGGGGAATCCGCGAATGTCATGGATGGAAACCCTTACGTCATTTCCTCATTCTGCTTTAAACTCTATATTTCTATATTTTCATTCCAAAAAGCATCATTCATCATTCATCATTCCAATCACAAATTAATAATACAATATTAATGTATCAAAATATAATGTTAAATTACTTTTGTATTGACATATTATTAAACCAGCGAACCGTCGTCATCTGTTCACTTCTGGATTCGGGAGCAAGTCCGTGTCGATCGTATTTCAAAATAGTAATTGTATTGAGGGAATTTCTGAAATCTCCTTCCAACATTACAACACCCGCTAGGACCACAAAATGTTCTACAGAAGGTTATAACATTTTATTTTATTACCTCTGCCACCAAAGGTGGATGAAGGTTATGTTTTCACCCCTGTCCGTTTGTTTGTTTGTTTGTTTATGAACAAAATATCTCATTTTGTGGACGGATTCGGACGAAATTTGGCAGACATGTACTACTGCTCGTAGTGTGTAGTGTATGTACGTAGTGTACGTAGTGTATGTGACAAGGACGAAATGATTAGATTTTGGTGAAGATCCAGATTCGGCTACTATAATTTTTAAAGTGATTCTTCACCATTGGGAGATAGGGCCAGAAACGATACATAGCAGGATATCTCAAAAAGTTGTGGACAGATTTGGACGAAACATGGTGGACCAGTTGGGTGTCTGACAAGGACAAAAAGATTAGATTTTGGTTAAGATCTGAATATGGATTCGGATATGAGAATTATAGAAATAAAAAAATATAGAAAATAAAAATAAATAAATATATAAAATAAATAAAAATAAAAATAAAAATAAAATAATAAATAATAATAAATAAATAAATAATAAAAATAATAATAAATAATAAATAATAATAAAATTAAAAAAATAAAAAAATAAAATAAATATATATATAGAAATAAAAGAAACAAGCAATACAGCGAAGGAAATAACCCAAACCGACAAAACACCGACGGGGGGAGGGAAGCCCCAAGTCACCAGGCCGCGCACGAGGTACGACTCAGAAAACGATTAACTACACACAAGTTTGCACGAACCACAAACCAACACCAACTAGAAACACACAATAACACGTACACAGCAAAATAACCAGTGGAAATTTGACAAAGACAAGAATGGGAAAACACTCAAACTTCGATGCCGTGGAGAGCTCGAAGCACGCCTCACTCGCCCGAGGAACCGGAAGTCACCTGTTGTAGTCACAGTTGTAGCTGTGATGGAGGTGCTGGCTCAGACCGTAAAGGAGGGTTTACCGTGGGAGTTGTTGTATGCAGATGATCTGGTGTTGATTGCGGAAAGTATGGATGGACTGAAGGAAAAGATGAACAAGTGGAAGGAATGTATGGAGACAAAAGGTCTGAAGGTGAATAGTGGAAAGACAAAGGTGATGGCAAGTGGTAAAGCATGTGGTGAGGTGGAAAGAACTGGGAAGTGGCCGTGTGCTGTGTGTAGGAAGGGTGTCGGGGTGAACTCTATTCAATGTACAATGTGTGCTGAGTGGGTTCATCAAAAATGTAGTGGTCTGAGAGGGTCATTAACCAGTGTGGCAGCTACATTCAAATGTAAGGTGTGCACAGAGGGAGCTGCAGATGGAGGAAATGTTGAGTTGGATCTTGGAGACGGCGTGAAGCTGGAAGGTGTGAAAACATTTTGCTACCTCGGAGACATGCTGAATGGAGAAGGTGGATCAGACTCGGCAACGGTTGCTCGAGTGAGATGTGCATGGAAGAAGTTTCGGGAACTGAGTGGCATGCTGATGAGGAGGAGAGTGTCGCTGAAGCTGAAGGGAAAGGTGTATGCTGCATGTGTGAGAAGTGTTATGATTTATGGGAGCGAGACATGGGTAATGAACGTAGAGCAGCAACGAAGGCTGGAAAGGGTGGAAATGCGAATGGTTCGATGGATGTGCGGAGTATCGTTGAGAGAGAGGAAGACAAATGATGAATTGCGAAAGATGATGGGAATATTGCCTGTGATTGATGCTGTGAAGAGGAACAGGTTGAGATGGTTTGGTCATGTATTGAGGAAGGATGAAAGTGACTGGTTGAGAAGAGTGATGGAAGTTAATGTAGAAGGGAGTAGAGGACGGGGAAGACCGAGAAAGACTTGGCTAAAGATGGTGGAAGAAGAAATGCGGGCAAGGGGGTTAACAAGGAGAGATGCAGAAAATAGGGCAAAATGGAGAAGATTGTCATGGGGACCGCAAGGCTAACCCCCGCTCTAGCAGGGAACATGGCCTTAAAATGCATGTTGTTGTTGTTGTGTGTATATGAGAATTATTTAATTTCTTAAGTGATTCTTCACCATTGGGAGATAGGGCCCAAAACTATACATTGTGGAATATCTCAAAAAGTTATGGATGGATTTGGACGAAACTTGGTGGACACGTTGTGTGTGTGTGACAAGGAAGAATCGATTCGATTTTGGTGAAGATCTGAATATGGATGCAGATATGAGAATAATTTAATTTCTTCAGTGGTTCTTCACTATTGAAAAAAAAAAAAAAAAAATTTTTAGGGATAAAATCGATACATAGCAGGATATCTCAAAAAGTTGTGGACGGATGATTTTGATAAAATGTGATTCTGTATTGTGATTTTCTGGTGTACTCTGGGATACAAAACGTAAACTGTTCACCTGGTGGAGATATGCTTTCTACTAAGTGCCGTTGTAGTTAAAATATGAAACTGTAATGGTTACCTAATGCTGCCCCCATGTCATGTGACCAGATCCTCCGCTCTGATTGGTGTATGTTTGTGGGGACATACATGCAGACAGACAAACGCTGTTCTAGACTGCATTGCCCTATGAGCTACGCCATAAAAAGAGTGGGGGAAAGGGGTGTATCTGTATTATTAATCTACCAACTGTGTACGACATGTTGTCAGCATTGAGTATCTATGCATAAGAACAAGTATTATGGCCTCAAAAATTAATGTTATAATTATTTAAATTTCAATGCTACCTCTTTACATGTAGAGTCCTTTCCTTTCACCAGTCCTTCAATTTTGTGAATGAGCATGATGAGCTCTCTACTGGAACTGCTTTCTGGTGCTTGTCCGAGTCCACGTGAGATTGTAAATCAATGGCACCTTTATTTTCCACAGAGACGTACGTACCAGGTCTACGCACCTATTACATGCTCAGTTCCCATTTTTCCCAACCACTTCGAAAACACGGGAATTTTGTCTTGAGTTCTGCAGCGAATTTACACTTTTATTTTGGCATTATATAAAAGGAAAATCAAAAGAAAATCAAATAAATGTATACGGTATAACGGAACGGACTCCGAAAAGACATTGACTGATCATGCCACTGGACTCTCGCTGCAAGGTTGGACAGGAGATGGATGCGTGTGTGTCGATGTTCGATTGAACACGTCCATTACGCCATGACGGAGTAGTGTAGACTTGTATCAAGCTGTCCTGGTCCAAACATTACATAACCGCATTTTATCACCGTAAGAAAATGTACAAAAATGGTTTGACTGTTTAAATAAGGTTATAAAAAGTATCCCAAGTCTTAAAATTTATCACTTTGAAAATACTAAATAAAAAAAATAAAAAAAGACAAAACCTGGACATTTTTAGATATTTTAAAAACTCGGCTGGAAGGAGATTTAAAGACCGAAAAGGAGGACATGTCTGGGGAAAACCGGTAACCCTAAGTTAGAAGGTCCATTCTGAGTCTGAGGTTAGTGGTTTGAAACCTGGCCAAGTCATACAAAATACTACTTTAAAAATGGTGCGTGCTGCTTTCTTGATGCTCAGCATTTAAAAAGGTTAGAGCACGGATAATCAGAAATCGCGCTTCATTCATGCACCCATTGGCCTCCTCCTGCATTGAAGTTCCTTGTCAGGGAACTCATTATATTAGGCCAAGTAAGATAAATTATTAGTTTCTCGTCTGGGCTTTTCAAAAAAAAACGAGGAGTCTTCAGTAGTCCACTGGCGATGCTTCATGGGCCAGGCAAGCCTCTTTTTCTTATTTTGCCATCTGAAGACTGGAAGAAGGTCTTATGGACCGATGAATCAAAATTTGAAATCTTTGGTTCATCATGCAGGGTTTTTGTACGCCGTCGAATCGGCGAAAGGATGGTTCCTCAGTGTGTGACACCAACTGTCAAACATGGAGGAGGAAGCGTGATGGTCTGGGGCTCTTTTGCTGGATCCAGAGTCGGCGACTTGCACAGAGTGACTGGCACACTGAACCAAAAGGGCTACCACAGCATTTTGCAGCGTCATGCAATACCCTCTGGTATACGCCTAGTTGGTCAGGGGTTCATCCTACAGCATGATAATGACCCTAAACACACCTCCAGGCTATGTCAAAACTACCTTCGAGGAAAAGAACAACACGGGAGGCTTCAAATCATGGAATGGCCAGCACAGTCTCCAGACTTAAACCCTATCGAGCTGGTTTGGGATGAACTGGACAGGAGGGTGAAAGCAAAGCAACCTACAAGTGCAACACATTTGTGGGAACTTCTTCAACAGTGTTGGGAAGAACTTCCCGAACAATATTTGATTTCCATTGTAGAAAGAATGCCACGAGTGTGTTCGGCAGTTATATCTGCAAAAGGTGGATACTTTGCTGAGTCAAAAATTTGAATTAAATTTCGTTAAACAAAATGATTCTATGATTTCTTTTTTATCTCCAATTGTTTATTTGTTCTATTTTTTTTTTTTTTTTTTTTTTTTTTTTTTTGTATACAAGATCGAGGCTCGTGAAAGAGCGAACATTAATCACACACAAAGACAAACCGACACATAAAACATATAACATCGGGAGCGGTAGACAAGATGGGGAGAGAGGGGGAAGGACACAAACACAACATTTGAGAGCAGGGACCGAGAGACATGGAGACATCGAGAGATCTGAGAGAGGGCGAGGGCTTTGGGGGGGGGGGGGGGGCATGGGAAGTGGGCGGTGGGAGAGGTATAAAACATATGGACACTGCCAGGACTTCCAGGAAAGAAGTTGGAATTTCAAACAAGGTGGATCTGGGGTGAATTAGCGGGGGTAGAAAAGATCAAGGTTTTGGATGGGGGAAGATAAGAGATGGTGGTGAACAGCTGTTTTAAAGACCTGGAGGGAGGAGTGGGATTGAAGGGAGTGAGGGAGTTTGTTCCAGAGGCGGGAGAAAAGAGGAATGAAAGAGTGAAGGTGAGCAGAGAGCCGAGATTTCGGCAGTTTAACCATCAGAGGGTTGCTGGCAGATCTTGTGCGACCTGTAGGAATATTTGGGGGACAGAGCACAGAGAGAGCTGGGGGTGCAAGGCCGGAGAGGAGTCGGTAGAAGACAGAAAGACCACCTACCTGCCTGCGGTGAGTGAGTGAAAGGCCCTCAGAGATAGCTTCATCGCGGGAGATTCCAATAATTCTGAAAGCTTTGGTTTCAACAGCGTGAAGCCGAGCTAGGTGTGAGGCAGGAGCACCGGCCCATAGGGGAGAACAGTATTCCATTGAGCTGCGGATGAAAGCCTTGTATGTGGTGAGGAGCTCAGGTGTGCCGAGGAAGGACTTCGCACGACGGAGGATGCCCAGTCGGCGACTGGCTTTGGAGGCCAGCTTGGAAATGTGGTTTTCCCAAGAAAGATCATGGCAGAAAGTGAGACCCAAAATCTTGAGCGACAGAACTTCTTGGAGAGGATTGTTGAGAAAGTAGATGGGCGGGTTGTCCAGTCGATCTTTTCGGAGAGACATAGTAAGAGTGTGAGATTTGTCAGGATTGAAAGACATGTTCCACTTGTTTGACCAGTCTGTGATTTTGTCCAGGTCTTCAGAGAGTGAGGAGGCAGCAGACTGCCGATCTGAGGGAAGAGGAATGGAGCGGCAGAGAGTGGAGTCATCAGCAAAGAGATAGAGAGGATTTTCGAGAGAGTCAGAGAGATCATTGATGAAGACCAGAAAAAGCACGGGGCCCAGAACACTGCCTTGGGGAACTCCAGCCTGAACAGGAAGAGGAGATGAGAGAAACCCATTCAGGGCCACACGTTGACGACGACTAGAGAGGAAGTCCGCCAGCCATGCGTGGAGATTTCCATGGATACCAAAGGAGGAGAGTTTGGTGAGCAGAGCGGGGTGCCAGACCGTGTCGAAGGCACGTGATATGTCGAGGGAGACAGCTCTAATTTCCTGTTTGGCATTGAGGACCTCCATCCATTGTTGAGACAGCAGAAGCAGCATGTCCAGAGTAGAGTGACCTGGTCTGAAACCAAATTGATGATCAGAGATCAAGCCATTGGAGAAGAGGAAAGATTTCATATCCGAAGCAATGATGGATTCCATGACTTTGCTGATAATTGGGAGAAGGCTGATTGGTCTGTAGTTGCTAGGATCTGTTTTTGCACCTTTTTTGTGCAAAGCGGTGATGTTGGCTGATTTCCAAGCAGATGGCAGTTGACCTTGAGTAAAAGAGAGGGTGAAGAGAACAGAGAGAGGGTGAGATAGAGCAGCAGAGCAGGATTTTAGGACCCGTGGGCTGATGCCGTCGGGTCCAGTTGCAGAATCAGAGTCGAGGGTTGACAGAAACTTTTCCACCTTGTCAGGAGGAAAGGACACAGAGTCCAGGAGCAGCAGGGTACGACTGGGTATGGTGGGTACAGAGAGGGATGGGTTTGGGACACAAGATTTAGAGGCAAACACAGAGTTGAGGCATTCAGCTTTTTCACGTGCGGAGTCAGCTGTGTAGCCGTTTGAGGTAAGGGAGGGGATGGAGGGGGAACAAACACCAGAAACGGATTTGACCAGACGCCACCAGGATTTGGAAGAGGGAGACAGATAAGAGAGTTCGGTCTTGAGAACGGAGAGATATTGTTTCCTGGCTCTCCTGAGGGTGGACACACACTTGTTTCGGGCTTTGTGAAAGGAAATGAGATTTCCTTCCGTTGGATTTGCTTTCCAGGAGACGAAGGCAAGTTGTTTCTGGGCAACAGCCTCACCACAAGATTCCGTGTACCATGGACGGGAGGAAGGGTATGACAACTGAAGACGAGATGGGATAAATCTGTGCATGAGAGAGAGCAATTTACTTTGGAAGAATTCCCAGGATGAGTTGATGTCAGAGGTGGTAGAGATGGGAGACCAGTCCAGATGATTGATGGCTGCTTGAAGACCGTGCCAGTTGGCCTGAGTGAAATGCCAGACTCGTCGACGCTGAGCAGGCTCCCTGAGGATGGTCAGAGAGATGTCCACTTTAACAAGGACATGATCAGATGATCCGATCGGAGCAGAGGAAGAGCAGCAGACATTTTCAGGGAAGTTAGTCATAACCAAGTCCAGAAGAGAAGATGTTCCGTTGACTGAGATCCGGGTCGGGAAATTGACAGATTGTGTCAGTCCCAGTGAGTCGCAGAAGTCCTTTGCTGAGGAGCCATGGCTGGTGAGAGAGGTACCCACACCCAGCCAACTGGCATGATGACAGTTGAAATCACCACATATGAGGAAGAGAGAGTTGGGATGAGTAGATAGAAGTTGGTCCATATCATCAGACAGCGAGATGTAGATGGAGTCATCACTGTTTGGTGGACGGTACAACACACATATGAACAAGAGGTGGGAGTGAAGGGGAAGCCGTAGCCAGAGGTATTCCTGGGGGTGAGGTGGAGAGAGTGCAGTGCAGGGCGAGTGAGGAAGAGAGTTTTTGATAAAGATAGCAACCCCGCCTCCAGGACGAGGCTCAGGTCTATCATACCGGAGGAGGGAGTAGCCCGGGAGAGATACTATGGAATCAGAGACATCATAAAGGAGGAAAGTTTCTGTTAAGCAGATCACGTCTGGTTTGACAGAAGCAACCTGTATGGAGAGATCAGTTAAGTTTGAACGAAGGCCCCGGATGTTTGAGGTCCATACCGTTAATGAAGAGGAAGGGGGAGCATCAGATACAGAACAGGGGGGAGGAGGGGTAGGGTAAGATGTGGAAGAGGTGGAAGAGGTAGGGAGAGCTGTTGAAGGTGTGTCAGAGATTTCAGAATAGCTCGGAGAAAGGGAAGGATGGGGCGGACAAAAGGTTTGATGGTGATTGGGTGAGCCACAATGAGGTGTTATTTGAGGAGGGGGAAGAGCGAGGCAGAAGGTTGGGGGAGATGGAGGTGAGAGTTTGAAGGGGGAAGAAGCGGGGAGGACGCTTTGAGGAGGGGGAGTGAGAGGGGGGAAATTGAGAAGCAATGAGGGTGGGGAGATTTGAAGGGGAGGGGTGAGGGGGGAGTTTGGGAGGGAAGGGACAAGGGGAGGGATTTGAAAGGGATGGGATATGGGGGAGATTTGGAGGGGAGGGGTGAGGCAGGAGTCTAGGAGGGGAGGGGCGAGGGGGCGTCTTGGCGGGGAGGGGTGAGGGGGTAGTTTAGGAGGGAGGGGGCAAGGGGGGAGATTTGAAAGGGATGGGTGATGGGGAAGATTTGGAGGGGAGGGGTGATGGGGAAGATTTGGAGGGGAGGGGTTATGGGGAAGATTTGGAGGGGAGGGGTGAGATTGGATTTTTGAAAGTGTACGATTTATGGGAAACGAACATTTATTGCAAAATGAGTTTCTTGTGACCTTCGAGTTAAAAATACGTTTAAGGACGCTGGATGGAGGATGGAGTGCAGGAGAGTTTAGGGAATGTAGAAAAAAGGCACTATAGGAGATGGATATTTTTTTTGGGATGAATTGATTTGGTGAGCAAGTCGAAAGCAGCCTTTTAAAGAAGAAGAAGAAAAAGGTGTTATAAAATATGACGGAATACATAACTTGAGGGGAAAGTGTAAACATTGAAGGTTAATGAGTGAAAACTATCTGGGGAAATGGGGGAGAAACACGTGGTCGAAGAACGAACGAACGAATAAGAATGAATAAACGAATGAGAACAGAGAAGGAAATGTTTTTTTTTTTTTGTTGTTTGTTTTTTGAGTTGAGATTTACACAAGGAAGTAGGCTATGGGTGAAAAGACTGGGAATACAGAGAACGAAAGTTATTGGATCACAAACGACGGACCACTGAGAGAAAAACAAAGCCTCAAGGTTGTACAGTGCACACTGTACAAGGCCTCAAGACACGACACGAATTAACACGATTTTCAATACAGGTATGAAAGATTTGCACCGAAAAATCTTCGTCGGGACACAATATACATACAACACCATAAATAAATACAGTTTTAACGAAAATACAAATGGGAACAATCACTTAACTTCGATTTCAAATCGTTCGCGACGCGGCAAAGGCCTTGCTCGCGACACGGCAAACAGACGATCAATTTATGAAAGATAAACACCGAGAAACAACCAAAGTTGCACACAATAACTTCACACACCGAAAGATAAATACAGTTTCGACAAAATACAATTGTGAACAGACTTAACTTCGAAAAACGTGGAGACCGTGTGGAGCTTCGAAAATCCCTCCCACCGTCTCCGAGATCTCGCGAGATCTTTTTTTCAATTTCAGAGTATATTGAGACATTAAACTGCATAAATTTCAATAAAAACTGGAAAAATTGAGGTGTTCTAAAACTTTTGACCGGTAGTGTGTGTATATATATATATATATATATATATATATATATATATATATATATATACATACATACAGTGGAACCTTGACTTACGAGTTTAATTCGTTCTGTGACCGAGCTCGTAACTCAATTTGCTCGTTTCTCAAATCAAATTTCCCCATTAAAATGCATTGAAATGCTATTAATCCGTTCCAGCCCGCCAAAAACCACACCAATTTTTTTTTAAATATACAGTATATATAAAAATATCTCGCGCTTTATATTTCACCTGTATGCAGCATACAAGTTGGCAGGATGGCCTGGACTGGAGGTACGCACACTTGACTCTAAACTGTCCAGCCTGGGTTTGAATCCCGACCCAGCTATAACCTGTCATGTCGGTGTTTCACAGGCAGGGTGATTCATCAATGTGTGTACCGCTAAACTGGGCGCCCCGTTTGCGTCCCATTAGTTGTTGGATGTTAAGGATCTCACCGTGTTTTCCACAAAGAGAAGGCGAGCTATCGCCGGCACTCTGAACAAGTTATGGCCTGGCATGCTCTTCTCCTCTGCCGTTATATACGTCCTCCTCGGCATCTTTTTCCAGAAGAGCCCTGTCTCGTCACAGTTGAAGATTTGCTGGGGGATGTATCGTTCGGCTTCTATCAGTTCGGCAAAAGTTATAATAAAATCTTCAGCTGCCTTCACATCCGCCTCACCAAGTCGACAACACGCACACCTCGCTCATGTTTTTCGACGATTGCGTGTTTTATATCCAAGCACATCATCCTCTTCTTCTTCTCAGTTATAATAAAATCTTCAGCTGCCTTCACATCCGCCTCACCAAGTCGACAACACGCACACCTCGCTCATGTTTTTCGACGATTGCGTGTT
This sequence comes from Myxine glutinosa, assembly GCF_964187855.1. Taxonomy (NCBI): domain Eukaryota; kingdom Metazoa; phylum Chordata; class Myxini; order Myxiniformes; family Myxinidae; genus Myxine; species Myxine glutinosa. Next base: position 47,504 of record NW_027616905.1, on the reverse strand, counting down.
TTATATCCAAGCACATCATCCTCTTCTTCTTCTCAGTACCGTGTTTTCCACAAAGAGAAGGCGAGCTATCGCCGGCACTCTGAACAAGTTGTGGCCTGGCATGCTCTTCTCCTCTGCCGTTATATACGTCCTCCTCGGCATCTTTTTCCAGAAGAGCCCTGTCTCGTCACAGTTGAAGATTTGCTGGGGGCTCTATTCGTTCGGCTTCTATCAGTTCGGCAAAAGTTATAATAAAATCTTCAGCTGCCTTCACATCCGCCTCACCAAGTCGACAACACGCACACCTCGCTCATGTTTTTCGACGATTGCGTGTTTTATATCCAAGCACATCATCCTCTTCTTCTTCTCAGTTATAATAAAATCTTCAGCTGCCTTCACATCCGCCTCACCAAGTCGACAACACGCACACCTCGCTCATGTTTTTCGACGATTGCGTGTTTTATATCCAAGCACATCATCCTCTCTTCCCTTGGCACTCAATTTCTTAGGACCCATGGTTAAAACTAAGAAATTTTCCAAAATAACCAAAATGCGAAAACAAAGCAGCAGCGATATACGGCAGAGATACTTGCATGGCAAGATAACCACGTGACCGGAACCCACCTGGTGGCGGGTGGCGAAAGCTCGTAACTCAAATCTCGGCTCGCATCTCAAAGCAATAAACCGCCCGAGCGACGGCTCGTATCTCGAAAAACTCGTAAGTTGGTGCACTCGTAAGTCAAGGTTCCACTGTATATATATATATATATATATATATATATATATATATAAGAATGTTTTTGTTTGTTTGTCTGCACAAGCTAATCTCCTGAACGGTGAAACATAGGAGAAAACATCTAATACAAAAAATGTCGGGACGGGCCCCGGGAAGGTTATAGGCTAGGTGGCGAGGCCGGTCGAGGCCGCTTCGGCCGGGCTGGGCCCATTTCGCAATTAAAAGCTGAGCTGAATTATAGTAGTGAATCGTCTACGGTCACGAGTAAAAGCTGAATTATAGTAGGAAATTCATTCAAAAAGAACCCGGGCAACGCCGGGTGCTTTCGGCTAGTATATATATATATATATATATATATATATATATATATATTGCTACGGTTTTGAGATTTGTACATATGACGTCATTAAAGGCTAAAGGTTTGCCCCCCATAGTTAGCCACAAGCAACACGTCGGCCCACTTAGAGTATTAGTTATGTCATAGTATGTGTGAGTATAGGCCATTTCCCTAGTAATATCTGCGTTGTGTAAAGCCATGAGTTTAGGCCCTTTCATTTTTGCGCCACCCTCCAAATTCCATCTATGGGCATAATTGATCCCGCGCCCCAATTGGCTGATCCCTCATTCTGTTATGCTTTGGGCTACCCGCAGCAGTTTGTTACGCTTTGGCTGCCAGCAGCATTCGCTGCCCTTTGTTCGCTCGAACTAGTCAAGTAACACGAGGTAGGCCTGAGAAGAGGGAGGAGCGTGGTGTCGGGGTGGGGCGGCGTCAAGGAGCACGTCAGAGGCGATGACGGTAAGGGCCACCAGCCAACCAGGGCTCTGAAGGGACTGGCGTGATAGGGCGTGGTAAGGGCGTCTAGCAAGTGCTAGAAGGTTCGCGGGGCGTGGATATAAAAGCCTTCACACAAAGCCCTTAAAGAGGACTCGCATGAAAGGACATGCCAGAGAACCTATGCACGAGAACTTACCAGGAGCACTTGCACGAGAGAAGAGGGCTGGTTGGGAGCGCATTGTTAGCGCTTCGAGGCTATTGAACTGTTACGTACGCATCGTTACATTCGCTTATTACGTACGCAGCCACGCGAGTGAACGCGACAATAGCCGCCAGTGTAACTGCCGGAGCCCAGCCCCTACCGTTCGCCCCGTGTTATCCCGTGCGCGCCAACGACACGCGGAGAGCTTCTGCCGTCTCTACTATCCATCTTCACGGTACGAGCTGGGGACCGGAGAGAGCTGCCCGGACGCCATCCCTGGACGTGCTGACCTTCATCTGCAATCCCCGTGTGAGTGTCTGTGTGTGAGACGGGCCCGTTTGTCTGGGGTATTAAGTATAAGACTGCTTAAGGACTGCACTGTCTTCTTCTTCTCATCATTGTAAATAGTGTGAATAAATCTTGTTATTCCTTTCTTCCCAATTCGACCGCTTCTGTGATTTCTCCATTGGGTAAGCGTGGCACGAATAAGAACCGCTCGGATCGGGGTCTAGTAATTGATAATGGCTCGGATCACGGGCTCGCTACCGCTCGGCGTATCCACCAACACCCGTGATTCGGGCGAGGCTTATCTCCTCGTTTCAGGGCAGCGCTAGTACTTAGGTAATAGCGAATCTGGTCCTACAACCCTATTTAGCGCTGTCCGGAAAGGACGTCATAGGCCTCGGGTTGTGCCTGGTCAGTCAAAGACAAAGGGACTAATCCCCCCTTGGTAAGGGGAGAAGGCCGGCGTCGAGGACCGCAACAATATATATATATATATATATATATATATATATATATATATATACAGTAGTGACCCCTAATTCCGAACGCCCCTCATCTCGAACTACTCTAATTCCGAACCGTAAATTCGAGAAAATTTTGTCCCTAATTCCGAATGTATTTCTATAACCGAACCGCCAACATAGCGTTAGCGTCGTTCATATTTCCCGCCGCGAGCGTCGTTCATATTTCCAGTGCTGAAATTAGAGAACTGTGCTTCCATTGGTCTAAAACACAGGCCATTGTTGAAAAGTGGCACCCTAATAAAGCAGTGGTTAACAGGAGCATTAACTTGTTCAGTGACAATGTGATTGACCACTTCAGAAAAATTAAGAAAAGTCGCCAACACCAGGCAACTTTGGAGAGGTGGTTCTCTAAAGAAAGCAAGCCTAGTGAGCCCCAACCCTCTGCAAGTGGTGTTAAGAGACAACGAGAGCAAACACCAGAAGCACAGTCATCTGATGTTAGCTTGGAAGGTGCCTCACCTTCCAAGCAATAAAACCCTCTCCCTCCTTCCTCCTCTCCAGCTTCCACATGCACCATCAGAACTCTCCACTAAGGTAAATGCAGTTATTTTCATGTTAGTACATTTATTTCTTGTTTTTATTATTATTATTATTTGATATTTAGGGCATTTACTCATCTTATTTTACCTTGAATCATGTGTATTTGCAGTTAACAGTGTCTTGATAATGGGTTTTTGGGGTCCAGGAACGGATTAATTCACTTTCCATTATTTCTTATGAGGAAAATAGTTTCTAATTCCGAACTTTTCCCAATCCGAACTGCCGCTGGAACGAATTAAATTCGGATTTAGAGGTCCCACTGTATATATATATATATATATACAGTGAAACCTTGACTTACGAGTTTAATTCGTTCTGTGACCGAGCTCGTAACTCAATTTGCTCGTTTCTCAAATTAAATTTTCTATTAAAATGAATTGAAATGCTATTAATCCGTTCCAGCCCCCAAAAACCACACCAATTTTTTTTGAAATATATATATATAAATATCTCGCGCTTTATATTTCACCTGTATGCAGCATACAAGTTGGCAGGATGGCCTGGACTGGAGGTACGCACACTTGACTCTAAACTGTCCAGCCTGGGTTTGAATCCCGACCCAGCTATAACCTGTCATGTCGGTGTTTCACAGGCAGGGTGATTCATCAATGTGTGTACCGCTAAACTGGGCGCCCCGTTTGCGTCCCATTAGTTGTTGGATGTTAAGGATCTCACCGTGTCTTCCACAAAGAGAAGGCGAGCTATCGCCGGCACTCTGAACAAGTTGTGGCCTGGCATGCTCTTCTCCTCTGCCGTTATATACGTCCTCCTCGGCATCTTTTTCCAGAAGAGCCCTGTCTCGTCACAGTTGAAGATTTGCTGGGGGATGTATCTTTCGGCTTCTATCAGTTCGGCAAAAGTTATAATAAAATCTTCAGCTGCCTTCACATCCGAGCTTGCTGCCTCACCATGCCTGACGACGGAGTGAATGCCGGTCCTCTTCTTAAAATTATCAAACCATCCCCGACTGGCTTTGAATGACACTTCCGATGCCTCGTCCGTTGATGTTCCCGCCGTCTGCTGCACCAAATCCCCGTAAATGTCTCGTGCCTTCTCACAGATGATGCTCTCGGTCACGGTATCTCCTGCGAGCTGCTTCTCCGTCAACCACACAAACAACAACTTCTCCATCTCTTCATGGACAGAGGTCCGGAGCTTTGAAATAATCTTAACGCCCTTGGCTGGCGTTATAGCCTTTATCGACTCCTTCTGCTTCAAAATCGTACATATCGTCGAAGTACTACGATCGTACTGCCTCGCCAAGTCGACAACACGCACACCTCGCTCATGTTTTTCGACGATTACGTGTTTTATATCCAAGCTCGCTCGCTCGTAACTCAGATCTCGGCTCACATCACAAAGCAAAAAATCGACCGAGCGACGGCTCGTATCTCGGAAAACTCGTAAGTTGGTGCACTCGTAAGTCAAGGTTTCACTGTATATGGAAATATATATATATATATATATATACTAGCAGAAGTACCCGGCATTGGCGAGAGGGGGAAGGGGAAGGGAAGGGGGGGGGGGGAGGGGAGGAGAGGGGTGGAGGGGAGAAAAGGGGGGAGGGGGAGGGGAGGGTGAGGTGGAGAGGGAAGGGGAAGGGGGAGGGGGGAAAGGGAGGGGAGGGGGGAAGGGGAGAGGGTAGGGTGGAGGGGGAAGGGAAGGGGGGAGGGTAGGGGGAGGAGGAGGGGGGAGGAGAGGGGGAGGGGGAGGGGAGGGGGGAATGGGAGGGGGTAGGGTGGAAGGGAAGGGGAGGGGGAGGGGAAGGAGGGAAGGGGAGGGGGGAGGGGAGGACGGAGGAGGAAGGGGGAGGGAAGGGGAGGGCCAGTCAACAATGACGTTGCAGTTCTCATGGTAGGAGAGCAGCACAACAATCGCGACATCGTCCTGCATCTTCGCAACAACAGCACGAAGCGGATTTTGGAGACTCACCGATCCTGTGACGCCCTCCAGTACCGGCGTTGCCGGGTGGGGGAAGGGAGACCCCTGTACATTCCCAACCCGTACATTCGCCCTCTCGACTCAAGCTCACTCGGACAAAAGCCTCCCACAAATTACACCGTGAAGGCCCAATGGCCATGTCTATGCCACAAATCAAGTACGTGAGCGAGTCTGGCGCACTGAATTAAATATATAGAACGCTCATACTCCGTGAAAAGTGAAGCCGCCGTGTCACCATCTTGGTTATCACGACTCGACCAACTCGCTTCGCGGATCTCGTTTGTTTTGAACGTGTCCCAGATTTTAAAAGCCAGACAACTGTTAAAATGCCATTTTGTGCGGCAATAAACTGCTCCAATCGGTTACGGAAGGGTTGTGGAAAGACGTTTCACAGCTGTTTCAAAGACGTTTAATTCATATCGCACAAAATCGACAAAAATCGACACAAAACACGATCGCATAAAAGGTGAAAAAACGCAATCACTTTTCGCTCTGAATTACGTGCAAATGTGTGATGGAAATCACCATTGCCCAGCATCGAGTGCCAACCAAGATGGCGCCCGGTAGCTGCATCTCCACCTATGTGGTGTGAATGGCAATGGTCATTCTATATATTTTCAGTTCAATGGTCTGGCGGCGGGGATGGAACATCACGTGATTGCTCTGAGCGAATCAGCGAGCTGCTCTGGCACCGGCTGAGATTCCGTGTATAATGTTCCTCGCTGAAATGCGCTGAGGTAAATATGAATAAAAAATATGGATCTCATCAAATATTTTGAGGTAGGCCATGTTCTTCCCAGGCTCAATGGCCAAGTCTATGCCAAATATCAAGCACGTGAGCCTCTCCATTTAGGAGTCTATCGGTAACATTACACACACACAAACTGTGTTTTATATATATAGATATATATTGTTACGGATCCCAGCGTCGGCCTTTCCCTTTAAGAAGGGGGGATTAATCCCCTCGCTAATGACTGACCGACGTGGTCCCGGGGGTATGACGTCACGCCCGGTCGGCGCTGGGTAGGGTATTAGGCCCAACCGTCCTATGACCTAAATACCAGCGCCTCCCGGTACGCAAGGAAATACTCCCCGCTCACGGCCGCAGCGTAATGGATGATTTGCGCCGAGCGAAGCGAACTGCGGCGTGAGCCGTTTACCAAGACTAGACCCGATTTATTTCGTTGGCCGAATCGCGCCACGTACCCTCAATATGGAAACCTCTAAAGCGACCGAATGTGAAGAAGAAGACAAGGTAGGAAGAACAGATATTTATTATTATTTACACACAACTAAAGCAGAAAAGAAATGAAATACGATTTACAAGGCAATGGAAGGAGCAGGAGACCGTGCAAATTATTAGCTTATACAGTCTTACCTATAAACCCCAAGACAACATGAAAGACGGACAAACGAGCAGATTCACACGATGGGGAAATTGCAGATGGATTGGCTGGAGGGAGAGGAAGGTCCAGCTCGGACCGAAGCATGGTCGGGCCGGGAGTGGGCAGCCGCTGTTCCTTCGCGGCCACGTCGGCACCGCCGTCAAAGCCCAAGCTGCGGTCGTGCAAGCCGCTATGGTTCGAACTGCGGCGGTGGCAAAGCTGCGTGGTGGAGTCAAGCTGCGTGGTGGAGTCAACGCTACGTGGTGGAGTCAACGCTGCGTGGTGGAGTCAAAGCTCAGCTCTCGTATCTCATCTGCTCCGTGTCTCACCTCCTCTCATCTCTCTGTGGGGGGCGTCCCGTGACGGGTTATATATGCCACACCCTCAAACCTTTGCGAACCTCCTCGACGGTTCTCTCCACGCCCTCTCAAAGCCAAACCCCTCATCCTTGGTTGGTCGGCAAGGGCTGGCTCACTCCTCCCCTCTATGACGAGGTGGAGACACGCCTTTCCTCTCCGAGCTCACCTCGTGGCTAATGGAGTCAAAGGCGCTGACCATCAGCCAAAACCGTAGTGGCGAATGCAGTTGGCAATAGCTGACAAAAGGGGAATCTATCTTATTTAATTGACGCAATGCAATGAACTAGTGGACCACAGAGCCTTATACTAACATGTATTACGGACATAACTAGTGAGGGAACTTAAGATTTGCTACGTGTATGCGATGGATTAACTAAGGGTGACCTTTGATCTTTATACTATTGGAGGGTGATATTTACAAGATTTACAGCATACAAAAAGGGGAAAATTTACATCAGATTACCCACACAATTCCCATATCCCCAACAATATATATATATATATTTATATATATTATATATGTACAGACTTGGCATTTAATATGGAATATTTTTTTTTTCTTGACTTGGGTTTACTTTCTGAACTCGGTATATCAATCTGATGAGTTTCTTTTACGCTTCAGTGATTTCTTTGTTAAAAGAACCATGTCACTGATTGTCTGTCCCAGCAAGAAGTCAATAACAGGATTATATCACAGGTGGCGTGACAAAATGTACGGACAGGTGCATTTGACGATTGGCTTCACAATCGGGTATATAAGGGTTGTTGCGTTCTGTATTAGTGGAAAACAACTGCTGCACGTCTACAAAAGTTATTGCCGCTTCCCATGGAGATGGTCCGTCTACTCGACAATGCTGTTTGTCATTTAGTGGTGGCTTTACGAAATTACGGCATGAAACAGCGTGCTATTGCTCGGTAGTATGGCATCACTCAAGGTCAGGTGTCAAAGATCCTGAAACGAAATGCTCAAGAGGGGTGTCCCTACTCCAATACCGAGGTCAGGACGTCCCCGCAGAACCACAAGGAGGGATGATCGCCAGCTGCACCGGTTAGTCCGCAATGGCCGTACCAAGTCAGCTAATCAGCTTCGGGCTGAGTGGCAGCAACTGACAAATGTGCCTGTATCCAGAAGGCTAGTCAACCAACGACTGGTTCAAGCAGGCTATCGTGCCAGGCGTCCCCTGAGAAAGCCACGTCTGACCAGACAACACCGCCAGCGTCGATTGCAGTGGGCAAGAGAGCACCGTCAATGGCAGCCAGGACACTGGAATCACGTGATCTTCAGTGACAAGTCTAGGTTTCTGGTCTATCGTCAATATGGCCGCGTCCGAGTGCGCAGACAAGTGCATGAAGCCGACAACGAAGATTGTATAGTGCCAAGAGTCCATGCTGGAGGTGGTGGGGTGACCGTTTCGGCTGCTTTTCATGCAGGGGGCAAAACTGACCTGGTTGTTCTGAATGGAAACCTGAACCAGTTCAAGCACAGGGCCATTCTCAAAGAAACATTGCTTCCATTTGTTTGTGCAGCCTATTGAGGAAACTTTATCTTCCAAGATGACAATGCACGGCCTCATCATGCTCGCATGATCCAACACTTTCTTGCTGACCGTGGTGTAGAGCATATGGAGTGGCCTGCCATGTCCCCAGATATGAATCCGATAGAGAACTTGTGGGCAGAATTAACGCGTCAAATCGACAACTTGGACCAGCAGCCCGCCTCTGTGCGTGAATTGCAGCAGGCTATTGTAACTGCATGGCAAGCGATTCCTGTCCAAACCTTGGCAAATCTCGTGAACAGCATGTCTCAATGTGTACGTGCTCTCCTGAATGCTCGTGGGGGTTACACGAAGTACTGAACTGTAATTTTACTGTCCGTAATCCCAGTCGTAATTTAACTTTTGTTTTTGTTAAAATAATTTTTTGGGTAATGTGCAAAATAAAGAGATACTTCTGGAAAACGCACAGAGGTTTAACACAGTACTGTCCGTGAATTGAGTTCCATGTCAGTTTCCATCACTTTCAAGGATCAATTTACTTGCTTCGAAATGTCAAATGTGGTTTTTGTTTCTTTTAAAGTTCACATTAACAAAATCTAGAATAATTTCAACATAATTCCAATGAACTTTTGGTTCTACGTCATCTTGAAAAGTAAGTTCACCCCCGCAAAAAAAAATTTTTTTCCATATTAAATGCCAAGTCTGTATATATGTACTCAGTCATATCAGTGGGCTGTCGCTGCGAAAGCGATGGCGGTCCTTGGTTCGAGTCCCGTGTTGAGTCAGAGTTTTTCACACTTAGCCGCACACAGGAATTTAATTTCTGTTTATATTATTAAACAAAAAAAAAAAAAAAAAAAATATATATATATATATATATATTTTAAGATCTAGAGAGAAAATAGTAAGTATCAAAAAAAGGAGGTGGCTGTCAAAAAGGAAGCGGCAGAGACAAGAAACGAGTAATTTATTTTACTTGGCCTTATTATATATCATTATGATTGGAGAAAGAAGCCTTATTATTTATCTATTTACAGAGCCATGTTTTCATTTTTATTTGTTTTATTCATTCGGTGATGGGATGTGGTGATACTCGGTACTCATCTTGAGTTATCCTAAGAAGATTGTGGGTGAGCATTTTTCTCTTTAAGCTAACTCGTTCCTTGAACTTTATTTGATTCCGTCCTAGAGGTACAGAAGTATGTGCATACGTATGATGGGGATGGCATTTTGAAGATGCTTGAAAACAAAATTCTCCTCAACGCCAATCATACTTATTGCTAGACTGTAAAAATTCCACACTGATGACAGAACATGCAATAATAGTAAAAATCTACTCAGAAGGTAATGATTCAGAAGCAGGTGATGGAACAAATGAGGCAGAATACCTTCACAACAAGGTTGTTTTTGTGTTATGTTGAAGCTTTCTAACAGGCCATGTTAGAAAGCTATAACCACATTGGTGAGGATTCTTCAAGTCTAACCATATGTGTAATCATGTATCTTATGAGCTGGACTATACTTGCATGTTTTTGTTTGCAAGCTAAGTTGAGGATCATGGTAAAGCGAGGTGACGGGAAAAAATGCAACCGACAGTGGGGCATTGGGGACACAGTTGGCTACAATAAGCAAGGCAAAGGATGAAGAAGAAAAGTAGAGAGAGAGAGAGAGTAGGTGAGAATACACAGTAACCTGCAAGTAAGGGTTAATGGGGGTAGAAAAGATCACGGGTAGGGATGGAGGATGACACCAACTTGAAGCCCTGGAGGGATGTTGCTGGTCAGGCAAGTTTCTGAAAGTTTTGTGTAGTTTGGGAGGAAGTTTGATTTTCGCTTAGACTGTTTGATAGATGCTAATGGGAATTTTTGTGGAATAGATGTCAGTCTGCAGGAAACGTTCAGTTTTATTTAACTGTAGTCCAGACATTGATTGTTGATGAAGATGTATTTGGCAATGGGTGTAATAGAGTGTGTAATGGAGAAGAGGTATGTCAGAGTTGCTAAACCTATTGTTTGTGAAAGGGTGGATCTGTTCCATGGATGATCGTATGGCTAAACCTGACGTCCTCTGTCTGGCAGCTTCATTCTGGATCAAGCAGAATCGGAAGGTGTGGATAAAAGGCCTACCTTGGAAGATCTGGGTGGTAAGCCTGGAGAGTTAACAGACAAGAGCATCTCTGAAATTGCTCAGCAAATCAAGATCATCGGAGACGAGCTGAATCGTAATGCCGAGCTACAGCAGTAAGTTCAGTCATGTTCGAGTTACTAAGTTGGCTTCTTTATATCTACAAGGCCACAACGCTACAAACAGTTTCTGTTCCACTTTACCACCACCTTGCATGTAAAGAATCTATTTCCAGTTCCCTTTATACCTGCACTTGTAGCACTCGTACAGTCACAACTGTAGCTTTTATGTTTAGATAACAATGAAGACAAAGAGAAAGCGTTTACAAACAAAGTTGCAGTGCTCATAAGGAAAGTTTGCTGATGGTTGCATGCTGTAGCTCACCTGATCCTGGCCATCTGAAATCGAAACTTTATTGATGTTTCACTCTTGACCTTTTGACCCAATGATAACCCATTTGAGACGAGATTTTGAGGATGGGCTTGGTACATCGTTAAAGTATCCTGGAAAGTAAATTTATTATTATTTTTTAAATCACATTTCAAATGTTAGTATTGATGATATCGAGTCTCCTCGGGCAATGATGGCATTGCCTTTCTATGGCTGGTACACACGGGTAAGTGTGTGGTATAGACGGGGGGAGGGATGGGGGGGTCACCACTCCTCTCCGTCTCTCTGCTGGCCGTTGGTGAATTCACCCTCTTCCTCCTGTGCTGTTGGAGTCGACTGGACTCTCATCCACCAGATGTGCAGAGCCATCTGCCATTTAAACCTCATGGCTGCGGACCGTTACCCTGATAAGGGGGGCTGACAGGTACTACACCTTTCCCACAGGTGACCTCGGGTTATGCAAGGCAGGGGCATCCATCTCCCTGAGGTATCAGAAGACCCCCGCATACCTTATTGGAGTTGTTGTCAAAATGGCAATTTTATTTTATTTTTAATCCTGTGTGATTCAACAGTCATGTTTTGAGTTTGCGGATGCTGTCTTTCCTCAAAAAGCTGGCAAGCTATTGCCGGAAACGCGAACGAATGACAAATGACTGCCCCTAACCATCTCAACATAGTCCAACCCCTCAGTTGAGGCTCTGAAACACCATCACCCATCATAGACCAATGTTCAACTAAGCTTAACACAAACTTACCCAGAGACCAACGGTCTGTGGTAGAGCCTGAAACATGGCCAGGATAACTACCAAGAACTAGAGCATTCATAGAACACAACCCCACGCTGTCTTGAGAAACAAGGACATGGGCAGGGTCTGTGAGCGGCAAATTTTATTGGTCGTGATGATGTAAAATGCCATAATATTTTGTCCAGGTCGGTACTGCTGAACGGAAGGGTTTTGAAAGTGCCAAAAAGGTGATTGGTGTTCCACAGTATTCAAGGACTGTATATAATTAAATTGAAATAAAGGTTTAAAGAAGTTTAAAGGTAGAAAGAAAAACAAATTCCGGAAGTTTACCGCCGTCTTTTACACCACCTTATTTAATACATTACATTAGTTATTCTTGCCTGTTGTTTTTGCCCTCTATAGCGTCCTCAAAAACAGTATCTTTCCTATTTGGAATGATTTTCAATTTCGTTTGACTGCCAGACCGGCCTCTGACTCCTCCTCTTTGCACATGTAAGATCAGGAGGAATTCAGAGAGAAATTGCTGCTAAGCTGCAAGTTCGTTTTCCGATTCATGTTCTGATTCGTGTTCAAAATATAACATTCAATTGAAATGAAGTTACTCCTCGATCATAGACCGACGGTTGCAGACAGACAGACAGAAGTGAACCAATTGCTCAACCCGCCCTTCCCTTCGCGTGTGTGGCGGGTAATAACAATTACAGCAACAGCAGGAGAGTTTCTACTAAGTTGTGAAAATCCCACCATTGGCTTCAGAGAACGTTAAGATGTATTACAGATGGACTGATGTATGAATCACTATGGCATGAATTTATGACTCTAGGAAATGATAGTTTGTAAAGCTGTAATTGGGTTTAAGGAGCTATAACGTGACCAACCCAAACGGGAGGTTCAGTATTTCCTGAGAATGCACTCTTGCCTGCATATTTTATTGATTCTGAGAGTTAAATAGGCATCAATCAGTAAAAGGAGATGGGACAGCCAGCTTCTCTTTCCTACCTGGAAATAATTCGCTCTAGTATTTCAATCCAGTATACTCTATTACAAATGGCAGTTCTTGAGCACATTCAAGCATAGAATTTGCCTGTTTGGAGGAGAGAATGTTTGTCGAACAAAACTTCCATTTTGGAATCCATCTTGGGTGGTATTGTGGTTAAATCTCAGCATGTGATTTGAGAAAGAGAGATCTGTCCTGAAATTAGCAAAGATACCAAACCCTTAACAGCAAAGCATTTCAAGCTATGGTCTCGGACACCTGTTTCCGTAATCAGCTGAATGCGAGCTTGCCCTCATTTGCTTATTCCTAACATGTCGGTGTTACTGATGTCACCAATATTGGATTGAGCAATCAATGGGAGGGTGATTAGGATGGGAGAAAGACTGACATGACTTGAAGCAGATATCGTTCTCTGATCGGTCTCTGTCTGAGAGCAATACAGTACATTATGCAAGAAAATCTTCGCATTGCATCGACATTGATGTGTTCAACCCTTGTGTTCACTACATTCAACATGTAAAAACGTCACTTTTATCGTAAATGTCATTGTGTGTGAAGTGTGCGACAGGATGGTGCAGAGGTAGTGCACTTACCTTAGAAATGTCTCGCCTGGTTTTGATTCCTGATTCAACTAGAAATTGATAGAGTGCTATCACAAAGTTTGCCGTTTGTCAGATACATCGTTTGCTGGCTGCGCGTATGCATCTGCCGGCATTAGTTGGTGGACGTTAAAGATCACACGGTGCCCTTCGTGAAGAGTAGGAGAACTATTGCAGGCACCATGACGAATTACAAATTCCTGCTCGAAACGACAGGGGGCTCTACATCGGTGCCACTACTGCACCCCCAGCAAATGATGCTACCCACAGCCATGTATGTGCTGTACACAAAAGAAGAAGGACCATGAACAAATCCCAAATTTCAACCAAACCAGCTCCAGTCATTAGGCCTTTGTCAGATGGTTTATGAAAGACTTGGGCCAAAAATGAATGACATATCCCTAAATGAACTGGGTGATATTGAGCTTTTCCTGACTGATCTCGGCTGACGATGATCTGATGAACTTGAAAATTTGCACAATTATAGATCATCATGTAATGAACGCAATGGTAAGGAAAAAATTTCATATTTAAATTTGTCTAATTATATTGTTATGTTTGTAGGGGGTAGGTAATGAAATACCTTAGTCCAGATAGAATTGTATAGATTAGAGTTTCCCGAATGTCGCGAAGAATAAGAAGAACCTTCATGTAACTAAGTAGGGAATCTGTTAGGCCGCATGTCCGGTAAGATCGTATATGTGTCTCCATGTGAAGGGTGGAGCTATGCTAATTAGGTAGGGCTTAAGAAGAATCCCCAGTGTGCAATTGCCCTTGTGATTTTTCCCTTCGTTCTTTTGTAATTGTGTGTAATTGCTGGCAAACTCGGCCAGCCTTGACCTCGGCACATTACAAGCCTGACAGAAACCCATCACATTTGCCGATCGGCAAGAGAACGCCGCTCCCGAATGATCTCGATGGGCGTCAAGAAAGGCCATGAGGCCCCGACCCAAAAGGAACGATTAGTCATGGTCATGGACTGAAGTGGTGGGTTGCGGGGATTGGTTCGATGGTGATGTCAGCGAAATAGGGGAGGGTGCGTTCCCCCCCCCCCCCCACCCCCCCTCTATCTCTCTCTCTCTCTCTCTCTCTCTCTCTTGGTCCTGGCTTTGGTCGTGGGCGGTCACGTTTTGCCTGTGTGGGCGCCTGTGAGGAGATCTGTGAAAGCTTTTGGTGCTTTTTGGGAGCTTTGCAAGTGGAAGGGAAGAGGTTTTGGTGGCTGTGTTGTTCTTCGGAGGTGGAGGAGGCCGCGAGCGAGCCGAAGGAGATCGTCCTGACTACTTGCCTCACGCCGGTGGCTGCTAAGGGCGCAGCGCCACCGCCATCTTGTGCGCTTCCCACACGGTGACTTCGAGTCAACGACCACCAAGTTCCCTCGCGCACCATAAAGAGATAACACCGCCATAGTTTGGGCAAACACCTCAGAGTTAAAGCTCGGTTGGCCATCCGTCACCCTGAGGTCTTCACTACAGGGTAGACATGCGACAATATTGTTTTATAATTAATTCAGTATGTGTTGGAGTTAGACGACATACTAAAACACTCGGAAGAAATTACAGGCCAAATAATTTACACCATCAATGTCCTAATGCATGTAACCCTTATTCACATGTGTTTGTTGTACATAAACATATGCAAAAATTGCAGTTTTTAGGACTAATTGTCATGTGACCCCTGAACGGTAAATATGATTTGTAGATATGTTGTTACCAAAATATGCACAAGACCCGAGAGAAAAGACTCATGAGAGGAGAATTCAAAATCCCCAGTAGTTGCGGGAAAAATTGCGAAACATGTCAAGGGGGGCCTCCCACTCTCCCCCTCCCCTTCCACGCCCCCTCCCACCACTCCCCTTCTTCGCCCATGCCACCCTCCCCCTAGTGCAGTTGGGGTTAAACACACTTTGTTCCTTGAACCATATTATACAGCATAAGAAGAGGAAGCCACCTATAACTCTTCGAGCTCTGTATTCTCATACATTTACACTCCCTGTGCATTTTCTTTTGAAGACACCTATTTGCTGGAACTTGCTTTTAAACAGAAAATTTGATATTCAAAGTTTACATCTAAACACACTTTGGTCCTTGGATCATAATATTTAAAAGAAGAAGCATCCACAAACCTCATGCTGTTGAAACCAAAGCTTTCAGAATCATTGGAATATCCCACGATGAAGCTAACTCCGAGGGCCTTTCACTCACTCACCGCAGGCAGGTCGGTGGTCTTTCCGTCTTCTGCTCCTCTCCGGCCTAGCTCCCCCAGCTCTGTCTGTGCTCTGTCCAGCAAATATTCCTACAGGTCACACAAGATCTGCGAGCAACCCTCTTCGGGTGAAACTGCCAAAATCAAGACTCTCTGCTCACCTTCACTCTTTCATTCCTCTTTTCTCCCGCCTCTGGAACAAACTCCCTCACTCTCTTCAATCCCACTCCTCCCGCCAGGTCTTTAAAACAGCTGTCCACCACCATCTCTTATCTTCCCCCATCCATAACCTTGATCTTTTCTACCCCCGTTAATTCACCTGAGATCCACTTTTTAAAAAATACCGACTTATTTCCTGGAAGTCCTAGCAGTGTCCATGTGTTTTATACCTCTCCCAACCCCCCACCCCCCTTCCCATGCCTCCTCCCCCCAAGCCCCTCCCTCCTACAGATCTCCCGATGTCCCTGCTCTCTAATGTTGTACTTGTGTGCTTCCCTCTCTCTCCCCATCTTGTCTCCCACTCCCTTTATCATATGTTTTATGTGTCAGTTTGTTTTTTTCGATTAATGTTAGCTCTTACAAAAGCCTCGATCTTATATACAAAAAAAAGAAAAAGAAGAAAAGACTGTTTTAATTGTTCAGGCCGAATGGAGGATGGGATAGAGCGAATGGATGGTTTGTTTGGTAAACCTGTTCTTCAGGGTAGATGAGGGCACGTGATGGGTGAATGTAAACTTTGCGCTGTCTGTGGCCAAAAGTCTGTGTTTGTGTGTTTTTGTGTGTCATGTGCTTAGCTTGTTTTCACACTTGTCTATCTCAGTAAATGTAGCATTTCCTTGCAAACAAAATGAAGAAACCCTCAAACGGTTGGACTCTCAAGAAGTACGTAGACAACTACACCGATGGATGAGATTTCATCAATAGTGAATGAATTTTCATCTGTATCGTGAACCTGAATCGTGAAAATAGTGAATAAAACATCAATAGTGAATTTCAATGAATGATTCATTTTCATCACTCCCCCCCCCACCCCCCTATCCCTTCCACAGATATACTGATGTCCCTGTTCTCTACTGGTGTTGTCCTTGCGTGCTTCCCTCTCTCTATACCTTTTGTCTCCCGCTCCCTTTATCATGTTTTATGTGTCCGTTTATGGTTTTTTGTGTTTAATGTGTTAGCTCTTGTATGAGCCTCGACTTTATATACCAATAGTGACAAAGAGATGGTTCAATAATAGGGCCTGGCAGGATGGCCTAGCAGTACGCATACTCGCCTCAAATTTTTAGCCTGGGTTTGAATCCCGACCCAGCTATAAACTGTCATCCCGGTGTTTCACAGGCAGCACGATTCATCATTGTGCGTCATCCCTCGTATGAGTGATTTCATTACTTATTATTTGTGTATGTTGCCATTTCCATTTGAGCTATTTAATTATCACTTATTTGTATATTTTATCATCTAGTAGTGAAACATTGTGGGAGACCCCCCTATCATAATTTGCTTTACTCCTTCATTCCGTTGTTTAACTCCCTCAACTGGAATGCTTCTCCCTCCACATCCTTATTACTTCTGCCACTGATGGTGGACGGTGGACAGGGTTATGTTTCCACCCTCTGTCTGTCTGTGAGCAGGATATCTCAAAGTTATGGACAGATTCGGCCAAAAATTTGTGGACAGATTGGGCGTATGGCAAGGACGAATTGATGAGATTTTGGTGAAGATTCGAATTTCCAGATACGATAATTTTTTGTTTTGAAGTGTGATTCTTCAACTATTGAGACATAGGGCCAAAAGCGATATCATTGTATAGCACAATATATCCAAAGGTTCTGGACGGATTATGACAAAACTAGGTGGACGAGTTGGGTAGGTGACAAGAACAAGCCAATTCGATTTTGGTGAAGGTGCAGATCCCGATCCAACCTATCAGTGGGATACAAAACATAAACTGTTCAGCCTGGCGGAGGTATGCTCTCTACCGAGTGCTGTTCTAGTTTACCGATGTACTAGTACTTTTGAAGGTGTGGAGGGCCCCAGTTTTATCCTCACTTTAGCCTTGAGCTCTCGGCCGCTAATTCGAGATTGGTCGACGTGGCCTTGCACTTGAAGATCAACAATTTGCACTGCCTCCGTGCAGCTTTAGAGACACCTATTATCAAGATATCTTCATGTATGTTTAGTCTCTAACATTCTCTCTCTCTCTCTCTCTCTCTCCGTCCCTCTCTCTCTCTCTCCGTCTCTCTCTCTCTCTCTCCGTCCCTCTCTCTCTCTCTCCATCCCTCTCTCTGTCTCTGTCTCTCTCTCTCCCTCTCTCTGTCCCTCTCTCCGTCCCTCTCTCTCTCTCTCTCCGTCCCTCTCTCTCTCTCTCCGTCGCTCTCTCTCTCTCTCTCTCCGTCCCTCTCTCTCTCTCCGTCCCTCTCTCTCTCTCTCCGTCCCTCTCTCTCTCTCTCCGTCCCTCTCTCTCTCTCCGTCCCTCTCTCTCTCTCTCTCCGTCCCTCTCTCTCTCTCCGTCCCTCTCTCTCTGTCCCTCTCTCTCCATCCCTCTCTCTCTCTCCGTCCCTCTCTCTCCGTCCCTCTCTCTCTCTCTCTCCGTCCCCCTCTCTCTCTCTCTCCGTCCCTCTCTCTCTCTCTCTCTGTCCCTCTCTCTCTCCGTCCCTCTCTCTCCGTCCCTCTCTCTCTCTCTCCGTCCCTCTCTCTCTCTCCGTCCCCCTCTCTCCCCGTCCCTCTCTCTCTCCGTCCCTATCTCTCTCTCCGTCCCTCTCTCTCTCCGTCCCTCTCTCTCTGTCCCTCTCTCTCTCTCCGTCCCTCTCTCTCTCCGTCCCTCTCTCTCTCCGTCCCTCTCTCTCTTTCCGTCCCTCTCTCTCTTTCCGTCCCTCTCTCTCTCCGTCCCTCTCTCTCTCTCTCCGTCCCTCTCTCTCTCCGTCCCTCTCCGTCCCTCTCTCTCTCTCTCTCACTCTCCGTCCCTCTCTCTCTCCGTCCCTCTCTCTCTCTCTCCATCCCTCTCTCTCTCCGTCCCTCTCTCTCTCTCCGTCCCTCTCTCTCTCCATCCCTCTCTCTCTCCATCCCTATCTCTCTCTCTCTCTCCGTCCCCCCCTCTCTCTCCGTCCTCCCCTCTCTCTCTCTCTCTCTCTCTCTCTCTCCGTTCCTCTCTCTCTCTTTGTCCCTCTCTCTCTCTCTCCGTCCCCCTCTCTCTCTCTCCGTCCCTCTCTCTCCGTCCCTCTCTCTCTCTCCGTCCCTCTCTCTCTCCATCCCTCTCTCTCTCTCCGTCCCCCTCTCTCTCTCCGTCCCCTCTCTCTCTCTCTCCATCCCTCTCTCTCTCCGTCCCTCTCTCTCTCTCCGTCCCTCTCTCTCTCTCTCCGTCCCTCTCTCTCTCTGTCCCTCTCTCTCTGTCCCTCTCTCTCCGTCCCTCTCTCTCTCCGTCCCCCCCTCTCTCTCTCTCCGTCCCTCTCTCTCTCCGTCCCTCTCTCTCTCTCTCTCTCTCTCTCCGTCTCTCTCTCTCTCTCTCTCCGTCCCTCTCTCTCTCTCTCCGTCCCTCTCTCTCTCTCCGTCCCTCTCTCTCTCTCCGTCCCTCTCTCTCTCCGTCCCTCTCTCTCTCTCTGTCCCTCTCTCTCTCTCTCTCCGTCCCTCTCTCTCTCTCTCCGTCCCTCTCTCTCTCTCTCTCTCTCCGTCCCTCTCTCTCTCTCTCCGTCCCCCTCTCTCTCTCTCTCTCTCCGTTCCCCTCTCCGTCCCTCTCTCTCTGCCCCTCTCTCTCCGTCCCTCTCTCTCTCTCTCCGTCCCTCTATCTCCGTCCCTCTCTCTGTCCCTCTCTCTCTGTCCCTCTCTCTCTCCGTCCCTCTCTCTCTCCGTCCCTCTCTCTCTCTCCGTCCCTCTCTCTCTCTGTCCCTCTCTCTCTCTCCATCCCTCTCTCTCTCCGTCCCTCTCTCTCTCCGTCCCTCTCTCTCTCTCTCCGTCCCTCTCTCTCTCTCCATCCCTATCTCTCTCTCTCTCCGTCTCTCTCTCTCCGTCCCCCCCTCTCTCTCTCTCCGTCCCTCTCTCTCTCTCTCTCTCTCCATCCCCTCTCTCTCTCTCCGTCCCTCTCTCTCTCCATCCCCCTCTCTATCTCTCTCCATCCCTCTCTCTCTCTCCGTCCCTCTCTCTCTCCGTCCCTCTCTCTCTCTCTCCGTCCCTCTCTCTCTCCGTCCCTCTCTCTCCGTCCCTCTCTCTCTCTCCCTCCGTCCCTCTCTCTCTCTCCGTCCCTCTCTCTCTCTCCGTCCCTCTCTCTCTCTCTCTCTCTCCGTCCCTCTCTCTCTCTCTCCGTCCCTCTCTCTCTCTCTCTCCGTCCCCCTCTCCGTCCCTCTCTCTCTCTGTCCCTCTCTCTCCGTCCCTCTCTCTCTCTCCGTCCCTCTCTCTCTCTGTCCCTCTCTCTCTCTCCGTCCCTCTCTCTCTCTCCGTCCCTCTCTCTCTCTCTCCGTCCCTCTCTCTCTCTCTCTCTCTCTCCGTCCCTCTCTCTCTCTGTCCCTCTCTCTCTCTCCATCCCTCTCTCTCTCTCTCCGTCCCTCTCTCTCTCTCTCTCCGTCCCTCTCTCTCTCCGTCCCTCTCTCTCTCTCTCTCCGTCCCTCTTTCTCTCTCCATCCCTATCTCTCTCTCTCTCCGTCTCTCTCTCTCCGCCCCCCCCTCTCTCTCTCTCCGTCCCTCTCTCTCTCTCTCTCTCCGTCCCCTCTCTCTCTCTCCGTCCCTCTCTCTCTGTCCCTCTCTCTCTCCATCCCCCTCTCGATCTCTCTCCATCCCTCTCTCTCTCTCCGTCCCTCTCTCTCTCCGTCCCTCTCTCTCTCTCTCCGTCCCTCTCTCTCCGTCCCTCTCTCTCTCTCCGTCCCTCTCTCTCTCCGTCCCTCTCTCTCTCTTCGGCCCCCTCTCTCTCTCTCCGTTCCTCTCTCTCCGTCCCTCTCTCTCTCTCCGTCTCTCTCTCTCCGTCTCTCTCTCTCTATCTCTCCGTCCCTCTCTCTCCGTCCCTCTCTCTCTCTCTCTCCGTCCCTCTCTCTCTCTTTCTCTCCGTCCCTCCCTCTCTCTCCGTCCCTCTCTCTCTCCGTCCCTCTCTCTCTCTCTCTCCGTCCCTCTCTCTCTCTCCGTCCCTCTCTCTCTCTCTCCATCCCTCTCTCTCCGTCCCCCTCTCTCTCTCCGGCCCCTCTCTCTCTCTCCATCCCTCTCTCTCTCCGTCCCTCTCTCTCTCCGTCCCTCTCTCTCTCCGTCCCTCTCTCTCTCTCCGTCCCCCTCTCTCTCTCTCCATCCCTCTCTCTCTCCGTCCCTCTCTCTCCGTCCCTCTCTCTCTCCGTCCCTCTCTCTCTCCGTCCCTCTCTCTCTCTCCGGCCCCCTCTCTCTCTCTCCGTTCCTCTCTCTCCGTCCCTCTCTCTCTCTCCGTCCCTCTCTCTCTCCGTCTCTCTCTCTCTCTCCGTCCCTCTCTCTCCGTCCCTCTCTCTCTCTCCGTCCCTCTCTCTCTCTTTCTCTCCGTCCCTCCCTCTCTCTCTCTCCGTCCCTCTCTCTCTCTCTCTCCGTCCCTCTCTCTCTCCGTCCCTCTCTCTCTCTCCGTCCCTCTCTCTCTCTCTTCGTCCCTCTCTCTCTCTCTCTGTCCCTCTCTCTCTCTCTCTCTCTGTCCCTCTCTCTCTCTCTCTCTCTCTCTCTCTCTCTCCGTCTCTCTCCCTCCAGGGTAATACAACAACTACCGCTGGATTCTCCCCGTGAGTTGTTTCAGCAGGTTGCCTGTGAAATCATCTCAGACGGAAACATAAATTGGGGCCGTGTTGTCACGCTTTTCTACTTTACTTACAAGCTGATTATGAGGGTAAGTGCTTTTGTGCCAATTCCTTTTGCATTTTGTTTCTTCATGTTCTATCATCTTTGCTTATGCTTAACCAACCTGTGAGTAAGGCTGGGCAATACAGCAGATTTGTTGCCAGATGGTGATACAACAGGCCCCATGTTATCTTTACACATACATCGATATATCACACACATTGGGAGCACACATATTGATATTTCACCCTGCTTACAAACAGGATGGCAGTTTATACCTGGGCTGAGATTCAAACCCAGGATAGACAGTTAAGATGTGACAAAGGAGAAGTTTTAAAAGTCTCAACCGTTATCCACTGCCACTGCCATTGCCGCACGCCCAATGCCTCTCGTGTCCCGGAGCAAATGACGAGTCATATAGAACAGGCACAGCTCACAAACGCCATTCCAATTCACAGTAAATAAACAATCAAATGTATGACCTGCGAATTGCAGATATTGGATACACTTGACTTTGGTGGTGAGAGTCTTCGCTTTCAACAAAGCTCTTCCCTTCATTGGCGTGCTCACTAAGCATTGTGTGATGGCTGTATAGTCCAATGCGGTTAAACCCTAACCCTAACCCACAGCATGTACCGCAAACAAAACAGGTATAGACTGGTCCTTGCAGAGGTGGACGGTGGCAGGATTTCCTTTCTTGCCTCCGTTGTCTCTTGATAGCAGGTCTCCCACATTCAAAGTGGTCCAGGCCTTTTTTGGCAAATGTTACGCCAAGCTGACCTGTTTGTGGCCTGATATTCCCAGGTGACAACTGGGATGGCACAGGATTGAAGTGTCGACTTCAGGACGTTATTTTAGTACTTCCTTTGTCCACCACGTGACCGTTTACCAATTTTAAGTTGTCCACAGAAAAGAGCTCTTGTGATTCTATAGTCTTCTATGTGTGTGAGGCGTCCTGACCAGCAAAGCTGGGATTACATCAAGAAATGCTCAATTCCTTGGATACGACAGCGGTCTAGGATTGAGGAGTTAGGCGTTCTGTCTCGCCAGGTGATTCCAAGAATTTTATGAAGGCATCGCATATGGAATTGATCGAGGTGTTTGATATGGTGATGATCGGGTGTCCAAGATTCACATCCGTACAGGAGTGTCTATAAGACAATGGCATGACCGACACTGATCTTGGTGTCCAGGCAAATGCAACGTTCATGCTAAAGGTGATGTGTCAAATTTCGAAAGGACACACATGCTTTACCGAGTCTTGATGTGACTTGATCGTCAATCATTGCATTTTGAGAGGACACCTCCAAGGTAGCAGAACTTATCTACAGCTTTGAGTGGTGTGCCATCGATGGTAATGGATGGGACGGTAAACACATCTGTTTCGGCCGAAGCATAGCCATGGATGAAGTTATTTGACTTTACAGATAAACTGTTTCAAAATACAATAATACCTCGCTTAGCGCTCAGGATGCGTTCCTGGAGAAGAGAGTGCTACTCTAAAATAAAAGGGGTCATTATGTACCACTAGTATGAAGGCCCATCAAAAATGACGGGTTCGAACAGTTTATTTGACTGTACAGCCTCATGAGCGTGCCAAAGTCTGAAGCCTCAGCCTAGCGTCAGGTGTGCTTATATCCTCTTTATTTATTAGACATCCTATGGATGTAAATGGACACTCATTTTATTCTGCGCCTTTTTCCCATCGAGTGCAACGATCCCCTGGGAGGCCCACTAATACGAAATCCCAAAAAATCTAAGACCGGGCGATCCTGCGGACCATGGAGTAGAAGGGCTGTATCTGGTTTCAGAGCAATTGATTGGTAAATAAGGGACAGGTAGGGATCCGAAGTTTCAGGGGGTAAACCAACCTGGGCCCCCCCCCCCCCCCCCCCGTGATCCGAATTCGAAAAATACGAAAACGAAAAATTGAAGACTGAGCGATCCTGCAGATCATTGAGTAGAAGGGCTGTACTGTATCGACCTTCAGAGCAATTGGTTGGTAAATAAGGGGCGAGTATGGATCCGAAGTTCGGGAGGAGTGGGGGGTAACCCATAAAATCAAATGCAAACAGGGCCCCTCCCCCTCCGGGGATGAGTAGGTATCCCAAACTTGGGGGATAATCCCTCCCCTTGGGAATACCCATGATCCAAATTTGAAAAATCGAAGCCCGAACGATCGTGCGGGCTAACGTCTTGTATTCATGTGTCAAGTTTCAGAACAATCAGCTGGGTGATAAGGTAGGAGTAGCAGAAATATCAAAAAATTGATTGATGACCGGACGGACGGACAAACATCCAGACATCACGACCCATTTTATGAGTTCATCTCTTTCAGAATCGAGATGAGATAACCTTAAAATAATATTTTTATTTATTTATTATAATAACATCATTAGGCTGGCTCCACCTACTCAAATCCCACAAATTTATTCACTGCCTCTGGCCATACCGCCCATCAGACACCGTTCATACAAGTGCTAATGGCTTCCTCCCAGGTAGTGCTGATGTTTCCAATGGCCTTCATGATAATGTTGGATGTCCAGAAGTCCCTAATCAAATGCTTATCCTTACCACCTGTTGCCTCGACCAGATGCTTGAACTCACACCGTAGTAAACAGATGTTGTCGAGCAGCGTATTCATACAAACGATGGCAGCAGGTACGCCAACATTAGCGAATGCTGCATGTTATGGATTTCCTTCATTTTTTGGGTTTTTTTTTTAGTAAAAAGCAATAATATCCAGGACTACGAGCTCTATAGCGAATCTGCATTCTATGAGGTAGCACTAAGCGAGGTATTAGTGTATGTTTGTGTGATGGAACATCGCTCATAACGATATTCATGAAAACATGTGCCTCATTGATATGCCTTGTCATGTATGAAGTAAATGCACTGTAAAGGCCTTTAAGTTATCTGAAGCATGAAGCATTGCATGCAGGATGAGGGACCAATGTCACGCCATCCGACGGATGGCCGTTAACCCAGTAGTCCCATTTGCCAGCACTTGAGTGGTCCTGCCAGGCTTGTTATCCCAGTGGTCCTGTCAGGGTTCTTAACCCGGTGGTCCTGTCAGGGTTGGCAGTGAACCATAAAGACCCCAGGGTGTCTTTAGCAACAAGAGGCGAGTTATCGCCAACAACTAAATAGTAAACAAATTTCTGCCCTAACTTACAGGGGGAATGGTGGCACAACCATGCTCCCTGCAATGAAGCACACCTGCAGTCAAGTGCAGCATAAGAGTGAGCTAGAATATAAGACCTGTCGCTTCACCGATGGGAATACCAATCTTATAGATATAGATTTATGTATGCACTTGAGAGGAATTTTTGAGGTCACGTCCTCCCGTCCGTGAAGCACCACGTCACATCAGTCCGCCACTCATAATGGAGAATACAGTGCAGAGGGGAAGCGGGAAATTCTGCCATTTTTGCTTGCGTAATAAATAGATGGTATCGTGTTTTGACCGACAGGTTTTCAGAGAAAATAAATAAAAATTAACTTAAACCCTATAAAAATCGTGCGATTGAAATGTAAAATTATTGAAATATCAGCTTCTTTTTAGTTCGTATCCTTTTCTCACCTTTGTTGCAAATAGAACGACCTGCTCTGTGATGCTTTAAAAGGCGGTGTATAATCAGGAACACTTTGATAGGGCGATTATAATAACTGTCAAATAAATAAAATGCAAATGTTGAGGAAATAAAAGAAAAAAAAAAAGAGTAATAAAGCAAGCGTTTTCTGAATGTAATCGATATGAGAAACGGGATTGAATGAAACTAACCATTATTAAAAGTGAAGAAGAGGAAGGAGGAAGAGTTTTTGTTTTAATGTAAATTGAAACCAGCTAATCTATCCTCACCTTACTCAACAACATCATACTGTTTGCAGATTGCCTAGCATCTGATTGATAAAAAGATGGCGATCAGAATTGATGGCGAGCATACGTACGCCATATAAATCCCCTATAAGACTATTTATTGTTGATGGACGGATGCACGGACACCGAGACCGAGCTCCTTTTTATTTATTTTTACTAAAGATGCATAATAATGACAATGGGGAAGGGAAAACACGTGGACATGGGGTGGTGAAGGGGAGGATCAAAAGTACACCCATTTTTGCACATATGGAGTATGGTAGCTATCCTACCTGGAGTCCTTCCTACCTTTTTTTTATTTATCCCATTCTGACATGTTTCTTCATTTTTTCCTGATTTGTTATAAACATATGGTTTTCTTAAGGAGTTCCATGTGTATCATGAGCTTTATGAGTTTATCATGAGCATTGACAAATGTATTGTAAAAAAAATAAAATAAAGAAAATAAAACTATTGTCATTTGCAGGCGTTCAGCCATGACTTGGTGGATATTGTTCATACACTTATGACCTGGGTCCTGGACCTGATCTACGACCGCGTTGTCCAGTGGATCATAGATCAGGGTGGCTGGGTAAGCACACGGTGCCATTTGGTGGTACACGCTTTGAAGTCCTTGTACTTGCTTGTGAATCTTGTTACCAATTCTAGACGCCATGTTGAAGGCTGTAGGATTTTTTAATGTATAGTTTTTAAGAAACCTTTGACATCAAACCGAGTAATCTTTCATCACATATAAGTGCTTGACTCTTGACCATGATCGGCGAAACACCTTCAGGTTTGAAGAAGAGTTTTGTGTTGGTCACATGAGCACTCTGGGGTCATGGTCGTCAATTGCAAGTGGGTTGGTTGCCTGATGCAGCAACTCGATCGGACACGTCACCGGTCGTACGCGGTTCAGAAAATTTGGTGACGCTATGTTTGTTACAAACCAGGTGTAAATTGAGCTATCACCCAATCCATTGCCACCAATTGTCATTGTGAGGTCGGATCGATGGGTCTGCATCAATGTTTAGTCGATCCTTGTCGAGAATCCTGCGTCACATACTCATGTGTTTTCCAGTGATTGATGCCACGCTTTTTTAGATGCATACATCGTCCTTCCCCAACCTTGTTTTCCCCAGGAGGGTGTGCGCGACTACATCTCACGCACCAACTGGCAGATGATCGGAGGGTTTGCAGCCGGAGTGCTGTTCAGCGTTGGAATCTACTTGGTCAAGTCAAAATGATGACTGTGCCTGCTGCCCCCTCCTGACCCCCGGATGCCAGATTACCGCATGGGCCTTCTTTTTAAAAAATACCTTTGTCTTTTTTTCTTTGCGGCCAACTATGTATTGCTTGTATTGCTTGCATTCATTGAGAGAAACTTTGACCTGCTGCTGACACTCTTTCCCAGAACGGTCCTTTTCCTCCCAACTTCCTTTTGTTTGTCATCAACCCCTTAGCAACCTTCCTACCCTCCCATTTGCCCCTCCCCCCTCCTCCCAATCCTCTAATTTTTTTCGTGCACCTTTCACCTCCTTTCCCAAAGAGGTAATTATGTAGTCATCGGAATTCTGAAACAATCCATCCGCTACTAGCCAGCCTTGTCTGAAACATATCTAATGCATTATTTCACACATGGGTGTGTTGGGGGGGAGGTTGACAGGGGGGAGGAGGAGGGGGGGATTGACAATTCGGTCGTTGTGATAATTTATTTAATTTTTGGAGGTCGAAAATATTTACTTTTTTATTTTTATTGTAATGTAATTTTCAGAATTAATGCAGCAAGGAATGTTGTAAACATTTTTTTCCCTCTCTTAGTCCACAACGCCACTGTTCCAAAGTTTCCTCGAGAAAACCCTCCGAGCACGGACGCACGGCAATGGAGTAACCGAAGCTTTGCACAGAATAGTTTGGTGTTGGCTGGTATGTAAATTGGCTCTCGCTTCCGCCAATCTCACAAGGACTCGCGGTGCGCTTTCAACGCAATCGGGCGTCTTCCAATGTATTTTACAGCTTTCGGTGTTCATGCCGTGACGTCAGGTTGAACCGAGATGCCTTTTGCGGGTCGCGAACACCTGATCCTTGGAATGTTGGTGTCTGATTTGCAATCTACCTTTCGCGCTGTTTTTTTTATTTAAACAAATCCCCATTCAAATTTACTTTTGTATTGTGCTTTGCTGGCAAAGCCGTAATTGCGTTGGACGATGTTTTTTGTTTTTATATCTCAACCGTTTCGCTGTCTACTTGCAATCGTTTTGTTCAATATATCTGATGTGAGATACTTTTCCTTAACTATAGGTTCTCCTTCCCTTTTGTCTTATGGTTGTATCCCTACCAGATGTGTTTTCAATGATCGGTGCAGCTTCAGATCCAGGAATAATGTTATACTTTAATCCACTGGTTGTTTTACAGGTAATATTGCTTGAGTGGGTGAGTATGGAGGGGAGTGATATGAAATGGGGGCATAGACTTGTAAACGAGACAAATTTATCAAGATCACCCCTAATCCCAGCCCATGTGTTGTAATAAGTGCAAACCTATAGCTACAGTTGGGTCAGCACAACTTGGTCGCTCTACAACCACCACCACACCTCACAGGGTCTGTCGACACAACACATGGCAGTTGGCGACTGACTCGCTCGCTCTCTCGTACTAAACGAAGACCATACAGCACATACACCTTTTCAGTTAAACCGCTGCTGACCTCAATGATCTTCTAAACAGCAATTAATTTATTATTAAGTGGTTTAAACACAGTTGAAGGAAAAGGTAACAAACCAATTGTGTCTCGCCATTGCTCCTTTCCGACGTATGATTTACATGATCAAAAGCATCCGAACTAAAGTTCACCCCAATTCTTTGATATAACGGGTTTAATCCCAGCACACGGGTTGGTCATGGGTCATTATGTACTGGCCAGTAATTGCAGGGTACCGGATAATGTGAAACTCGATACCACGTAGCAGTACTTTTTTTTTTTTTAAGCCTGTGGAATCACCACTAAAGATGACGTCACGGCCGCAGATACTTGGAATGGTGTGGTATCGAAGCTTGTGTTTAAGTCCAGTCCGATCCTGTGAGCCAAACATTTATACTGGGGTGAACAAGCCATGTACGGTGAACAAGAGCGACTGATTTCCCAGCAGGCTTTGCCCAGGAATGCAAAACTGCTTTGCTGCGATTGAGATAGTCAAGTATTTGGCTGCCTGTGAAAGAAGCATTTTGAGGCCTGGTGTTATTGTCCTTCATATTTGTCTCCCCTTATTTATTTTATTTTCCTGGCAAGTCAGCTTTCTTGTCATCCAAGACTTGTGCGAAACTAAATTGTTGCTAAACCTTCTGGTAATTATAGACTACAGGTTTATACGTCTGAGCATCGAGCATAGATCGAACATTAATAATTTGCCGAAAAGCATAAAAATGAGTACTTTGTTTATTTGTGGATAGTTTATTTGATTTATAGATTTATTCCACCGTTATAAATGCTTTTGTGAGGGAAAATGTCCTCTTTTTATATGTTCAAATATCGTTACTATGAATCTTTCTTGAAATACTTCTTTAATATACCTCATGAAATGAAAGCAATTCCAGGATGGCCGACGTCTGGCCTTCTTGTCGATCCTCCTCGGTCCTTTTAATTCCACTTCATTTGGAATTCCCAGTTTATACCGTCATCAGGGAAGCCCGGCAACAGACGTTCAGGAAAACCGGACATTTATCCAGGGCCGAGGAGGTTACTTAGGGTGGTTTTCTACAGCAGTACTAATGCTGTTTGCCTTTTGTAATATCGTGTGCCTCTTCTTTTTTTCACTGAATAAAGTTTACTTTGGTTCAGGTCCCAGTGCCCAGTTGTTCAGACATGTTTTGAATTCCCATTGGTTTTCCAATTGAGCTTCAATTTGTGAAACAATAATTTCATTGTCCACATGAAAAAAGATAGACGGAGGGGTGAGGGCCTTGTGCTACAGGATCAAGACGATTGTTTTTTGTAATCTGAGAATGTATGTACCATGCAGTCGCTTTGTTTTCCAGTAATAGTATCCCAAAGGGAGGATTCCTGAAATCAAGTTTCCCAATATAGGATAGGGTGAGGGTTATATCTGTTGTAGTGTTTGTTTCTACAATTAGTGACAAGTTTTTAATGGTACCTCTCAGTCACTTCGACCCCAAGAAGTATTAAAACTCCATTTATGGTTTTCTTTCTCCATATTTTACTGCTCACGTCCGACCCCACTGGGACTTTTGGAATGAAATTTTGCCTCAATAATGGGAATAAAAAGTACGTGGGGTTGAAATAATTTTTCACCTTGACCTAATTTTAAGGTCATAACCTAATTATACAAATTTTAACATGTTCACCACCATAACTCGACATGGTTTGTCTGATCAAAATGAAATTACCCTCGAGTCAAAAGTCTTGATAGCCGAGGGAAAGGTGCATTTATGCTTAGTTTACTTCCAGGTTAAAGGTAAAATGGTGGAAAATGCACTTTTTTGTCATCACTCACTTTTGCTAATGCAGCATCTCAGACCGCTTGGCAATCCAAGATGTCCTTGCATCATGTTATACCTACACCAAAATTGTACTCGTATTACATTTGTCCTTTATCTGCTTTTTAGCAGGAGACTGGGTTTTGCAATCACTTCTGTGTGTCTAGTATCACTGGCTGTAGCTTTTTTTTTTTTTTTTAACCATTTCAGCTATCGTCATCAAATTTTCACCAATGCTTTATGATAATTCCACTATGAGAAAGGCAAATGAATAATTTTGTCAAAAGGTCAGCGTCACCAAAAGTCATCAATTTTCATCCAATTCACATGAAATTTGAATTTAACATTTGAGTTGTCATTAAATTTTCAACAAATGGACAATAGAGAAAATAATTTGGTCAAAAGGTCAAATGTCAGTGTTGCATACAACAATCGTCTAATTTATCCCATTGACCTGAAATTTAAAGAATTTGCATATCAGGTCACTGAATTGGTTCACCAATCAAAAGCGAGAAGCCGATTGTTTTTCTAGATCTAAAGCTCAAGGCTGCATAAAATTATCAATTTTCATTTTGTATTTTTATTTTATTTAAAAAACAACTATTTTGAGCATATGGAAGATGATGTCTGAATACAAATGGACGCGTAAGGGCTTTGCATTTCCAGATGCTTTCTAGTTTTGGATTGTGACCCAATTACCAAATAACACCTTTTTAATAACTTGAATAATTTCCCACCGATTTTCATGATGTTGGGTTTTATACATAAGTTGTATACGACACATTTTCTTAATTTACACAATCCCTCCCTAAATGTTGAAGGTCAAGGTCATATAGTGGTCCAAAAACAAAATGGCCATCATTGGATCACAGGCTAAGGGTAAGTTGCGGGCGATCACATATCTAGTTTGTTTTACCCTCAAAACTCAAGCATGTTAGCTCAGCACACATCTGTCCTCATTGAAAACTCAGTACGGTACATTGACAGACCAAGTCCCGTTGCCACTGTTTATGGAAGTCAAAATGCACAGCTTAACACTTGGATAAACAAACTACAGGAATTGCATATAGAAGCCTAATTTTAAAGCCCAAACCATTGGAAGTTTGTTACGGGTTCTTTAAATATTTTTAAATCCTTTCTAATAACGAGCAAAGTACCACCTGCCCTCCAAGCGATTTATTAACGGCTGTCTTGCATCCTAACAAAGTGAATCCAACTGTTTGTAACTTTGCTGGGCCGAATCTTGTTGACGCCTTTATCTTGCATTGACTAATGGAATGCAATGTTTTGCTGCTTTTAGCATTTTTCTTGGCATTGGGATACACCGATTTAAACTGCGAGTTAATTTTTGCTGAAAACATTTTCCCAAAATAAATTATTTTTTTCCCCCAGGAATTCTGGCCAAAGTGATTAATATCCCCACTAAATCAACCATTTCCTGCAAATTTTATTTTAACACTAAAATTAGGCCTCAAACTTAAATTTTTTGCAAACCTCCATTATTTTTGGTCATTATTGACATGCAAACCCAAACTACAGGTGTGACATAGCCCAGTCACATGATCACCATCACACGATAGAGCTTAGGAGTGTCTTCGCTTGGGTTACAATCCCTGATGGATCTCCAGTCTCCACTCCAATGCAGGATAATGGACCAAGTGTACAGGAATTTGGAATTTGTTCAGTGTACCCATAATTTTTGCGAAGGGCATTTATGAAGAGTCTGCACCAACTAATGTTGGCAGAAGGGACACGTAGTTTGATTTAGCTGTCGTTTAGGTTGACTAGAGAACGGACAAGCTTTTCATTTTGAAATGCCTTCTGGTTTGGAATATGCTTTTAATGGACACAAAAACGACTTGTTTTTTTATTTTTATTTTCCATGTTCCCATAAAGTTAATTTTGATCATCAAAAGCTTGGACAAAATGAAGGTAAAGCAAGTTTGTTACTTGCAAAGATTTTTCAAGTATTTTGGTTGGTCTTGTGTGTTATTCTGTTTGTTTGTCAGTCACCTACAGGTCACAATTTTCAACCGATCTTCACCAAATGGTAGAGTTGGTCCTAAGCAAGAAGCTTGTTTTTGGGGTCAATAGGTCAACATAGGCCAAAGGTCACCAACTTTGTCAAATTTCTAAAATCCTCAATTTTCACCTGATGGACTTGAAATGTTAAGAGGATTTGCATATCTCGTCACTGAATTCAACCACCAATTATTTTTGAGGTCATCATAGGCCAACAACTTATTTTAGGGATTTCGCAAGTATATGTGCTATGCACGACATATTCCTTTTTTTTCTTCTTCTTTTTTGGCATGCAATAACCACATCTCACCAGCATATAATGGGAACAGAAGAAAACATTTATTTTAGAATTCTCAGCACAGTGAAAAAAGTGGGGAAAAACAAATGAACAAAAAAACTCAACAACAACCAAAAAAAAAACAAGATGGGGGCCAAGCATCTCGCTTTAGCCAATAAAGCATCAATATCTATCACAGTAACATGTGTATGAGCAGCGGTGGACAGGCAACAGCCCGAGCGGACAAGTTGGGATAAAATACTGGATTAACTGTACGTTGGCCTTGAGTTTGGGAGATAAAAACTGCAAACCCTGAAAAACGCCTACATAGAAAACTGTAGTTCACCTTGAACCGTTCTTCGTTGCCAGCAGTCATAACCAAGTCACCGAGCACGGTTATAATATGGGGATCGAAAAATTATTCACGACGGGCCCGGGTGAGAGATGACACGTCAAAAACATATGCTAACCATCACTACATCATTTAAACCAGTAAAACTAAAGACATTTTTCTAAGATGAACAGTTAACAATTCTAAGGGACAGCGACATTGGTGTATATAAAATGGGGAATCCGGGACCGAGCAGTGAGGCCCAGCATGGAGGGGTGCTGCAGGATACTCCTCTGGCGGGGCTCCCCGGCGAGGAACTCCGGGACCGAGGACTAGCGCAGCTCAGCAGGGAGATTCAACCGGACATGCCCGGGTGCAGGGGTTTCGCCTTGGCTGTCCAGGAAAGACCGACACACATTCTAGGTACAGCTCGAAGGGCATTTGGACCCGACGGGCTGCTTCTTTCACCTGCAGCTGCCATAGTGGCAATCAAATTTGATCAATTGTGCTTCAATAGCATTTGCCTTTGGATTATAGATGTTCTCCAGGAAGGATTCCAAAATAAACCTTAGGGCGTTTCAAACCGAAAGATAATCGATTTTATTTATATTTATACAAAGTCAGCAGTGCTTCGGGATCAAATCCAGAAATACCAGGAGATGATCATTATTTCTAGAGGACAATCCCACAAAACCTCAAGGACCGATGAATCTTTCATCACAATCACGGGTAGTTTCACAAATTGGTAAACCTTGCCATTAAAAGTTAAAAACTGTATATACATTATAGATATACACAGTAGGGTACAAATGTCTCCACAAATCTTTACCAAGCGTTCTTGTACCATGATTTCAAACAACAATTTTTCATAGTATTGAAGATACTTATTCATTTATTAGTTTTTATTATATTGATTATTAGTAAATTTTGTGAACAGTCAGATTATGCTCTGGAGTTCTGTTACAAAACGTGGGAAAAATTTCCTCAAGCATAATCCATAAACTAAATGAATGCCAACTAGGACTTTTGTTAGGCATAGATTCCTAGCCAACTAGGAATCAATGCCTTTTTATAAACTCCAGGCATGTTGTCATGTGCCTTTTTCTCAGGAGTGACTTCCGTCTGGTAACCCTCTCAAAGCCAAGATTTGTGAAGTGCTGCAGAGACTGTTCTCCTTCCAGCAGGTTCTCCCATCTCAGCAAAGGAACTCTGTAGTTCTGCAAGTTTGGTCATTGGGTTATTTGTCACCTCCCTACCTTCTTGCCTGGTTGCTTAGTTTTGGTCGGATAGCCAGTTATGGGAAGAGTCTGGGTAGTTCCATATTCTTTCCATTTCCTAATGTGCTCCAGAACTCAATGTGCTCTTGGGAACTTTCAACACTAGAAATTGTTTTATATCCTTCCCCAGATCTATGCCTCCTCACAATTCTATCTCGGAGTTCTACAGACAGTTCCTTGAACTTCATGGTGGAGTTTCTGCTCTGACATGCACTGTCAACTGTGAGACTTCATATAGAAAGGTGTGTTTCTTTCTAAATCATGTCAAATTAATTGAATTGGCCCAGGTTGACTCCAATCAAGTTGTCGAGACTTCTCAAGGATGGAAGGAAATTGGATGCACCTCAGCTCAATTTGGAGAGCAAAAGCAAAGAGGTTGAATATTTATTGACAAGACATTTCAGCTTTTCATTTTTAATTATTTTGTTAAAATGTCTAAAATTTAAAAAACCTACTTTGACATTATGGAGTATTAATTATATGTAGATCAGTAACCAAAAAAAATAACCTCAATTTAATCCATTTTGACTTCAGGATGTAAACAAAATGTGAAAAAGTGAAGGGGTGTGAATAATTACTGAAGCCACTGAACAATTATTGCTTAATAAAGTTAATGTTCATCGACTATTGTCTTCAGAATTTATCCTGAAAGAATAGTGTAAGTGAAGGACAAAACTGAGCCCTGTTACTCGACCAACCAAAATCTCTCTCCCAAGATTGCCGAGATGTGTAAAGATCAAGTGCATGATGTATGCCGTGAATTACCGTGTCAATGATGTGCAAGTCATGAATGAATAAGTAATGGGCCATTCATTACGAATTTTTGGAACCGGCTTAAAAATATTTATTTATTTATTTATTTTGATACCGGTACATACAGGTGTGAGCCCACAGATAATATCGATATTGGAAAAAAATATCGATCGTTATCGGGCACCTATCTATAGGCTTACCACTGGCTACCAAGGGACAAGAGTCTGCCAAAAAGAGGTTCAAAAGACATTCACCGTGAAGCACCACAAGTAATAGTATTGTGGTAATGTGACCATTAATATGACAGTATTTCATTAGGGTGTTTACCATCAGCCTTGAAAAGCACACGACATTGGCAAATGTAAGATCAGAACCATTAAAGACCAAACAAACAAATAGCTGCTGCATCCAAAAGCTTAAACTGTGCACAAACAAGCATCGTGCTTGACTACAATATTAGCCCGTGTGCAAAATGTCCAAGTGTAAATCCAGACCTCTGCAAACGTTTCCAAAACTTGAAATGTAAACAAGGCATCTGAAGTGAGGGCTAAACATGGAGCTCCAAAACTATTTCTCTTTTATTACAGATTATAATTTTTTACATTTTTATACAGTCAGATAAAACAAGCCTGCACCATCAGACGACATATTGGCCTACCTTTCCCTGTGCCCTTGACTTTATGCTGGCTCCCAAGCAGAGGTTTGCTGCTTCCATTACCCTTTCCCCGGCCCTTTGCCTTGGCATGAGATGAACCTGGAAAACGGATAAAATATAAAGGTCATCACGTAGAACAAGACAACTGTGCAACAATTGAACCATTAAACAATCATTAAACATGAGTAAGAAGGGAAAAAAGTGCAGGAAGGCGAGGGAGCAGGGGGAGGGGGTGGGAGTAGTGTTACAGATTCGTCACTTCCGTTGTTGTGGTTTTCATCCACTTGAAACATTTCTGGTTCCATGTATTATTATTATTGTTTGAGGGAAATAGCAATTATTATTGTCAAAAGGTAAAAAGGTTAACGTTTAAATGAAACAGGAACTGGACGGCGACGAAGAGGAAGAGGAAAAAAGAGGGCGGAGCGAGTGAGTCGGACAAGAAAGCCGAGCTGCTCCGAGTTCTGAAGCGAACGTTGTCGAACGGGAGTCACTAGCGAACTTTCAGGTTTCCCGGGAAAAGGGTCCCTGCGACAGAGTTGTCATCGCTGTGACCGATCAACCTGCGTGTCAGGTTTTTGGCGGTGGATTCCGAGGAAAATTATCGTCGGGCCGTTACGTCTCAAGAACGGGTCGTTGGCCATTTTGACTCGCAAGGTTTCTTTGCTTAGTCAGCCGTTTTCACCGCTTTCAGACGTGTCTGGTGTGTGTGTGTGCACCGTGGCTTTTGAAGATTAATTTGTGGTTCGCCGACTGAGCTGTGAAAGTCCATACCCGAGGGTGTGATTTCCCAGTCGCCTCGAGGGCACCTTCGTGCAGCTTTGGGCTGTGTGACTGTACTTGCCATCCGCACGGGATTCTGGTCTCGATTGTTCTGGCGATCGCTGGAGCGAATCAACTTTGGGCTTGAAGCCAGGAATAAGAGACATTGGGGATGTTCTTGTTTCACTCACTTGGAGCACAGTGAGTTATATATTACAAAACTGATGGTACCATCATAGGACATATTGATTGTACTTTTGATTACTATTATTGTTGTACTGTTATTCTTGTGTGGTCTTAATACAATATTTGTTTGTGAGTAACAATTGGGGTGGCTTCTCCATTGATCTTTGACATACAGAATAACACATTTTTAGGCCGTGACTCCTCTCGGGGCTCGGAGGTACACCGTGACCAGGGGGTCGGGGAGGAGCACGTAACAGTAGTCCTGGCCTTGTTAGTCCTTTGAAACCAACGTTTAACAATAATTCCACTGAAGAGTTGGCAAACAAGGTAACTGTTAAGTTTAGTGTTCACGGTCACGAGGTAAAAAATAGTGTGGTCCGAAACGTTAATGGAGGGGCACTTACGTAGATAGATATATCATGTCCTATCACCCCACATCCCATCCCCTCAACCCCCAAACAATTTTTTTTTTCATTTATATAATTGATTTACCTGTTCTAGTAAAATCTGACTATTTTAATCACCACCTACTCAACTAAACAAAAGCTCCTTCAAATGAAATAGGTCTCTCACTGGATGGGAGATGTTTTAGAATTCGGTGCTATCGGTACGTACGCACGAGTGTCAGAGCGCACCAGTCCAGTCAGCTTGACGACAGTCAATTCTCAAATCTACTTCTACATGTCCCAACGCGACAGTCAATTCTCAAATCTACTTCTATATGTCCCGATGTGGCTCTGCATTGTTAAATGCTCACACTTGGAGCTTATCATAAATTCTGCGATGGGGTCAAAGTCTTGTCACAAATAATTAAAAAGGTCCAACACGAGACCACCAAAATGAAAACAGAACCGTTTCGGTCAACAACAACATGCATTTTAAAGGCCATTTTCCCTGCTAGAGCAGGGGTTAGCCTTGCGGTCCCCATGACGATCTTCTCCATTTTGCCCTATTTTCTGCATCTCTCCTTGTTAAACCCCTTGCCCGCATTTCTTCTTCCACCATCTTTAGCCAAGTCTTTCTCTGTTTTCCCCGTCTTCTACTTCCTTCTACATTCATTTCCATCACTCTTCTCAACCAGTCACTTTCATCCTTCCTCAACACATGACCAAACCATCTCAACCTGTTCCTCTTCACAGCATCAATCACAGGCTCTATTCCCATCATCTTTCGCAATTCATCATTTGTCTTCCTCTCTCTCAACGATACTCCGCACATCCGTCGAACCATTCACATTTCCACCCTTTCCAACCTTCGTTGCTGCTCTACGTTCATTACCTATGTCTCGCTCCCATAAATCATAACACTTCTCACACATGCAGCATACACCTTTCCCTTCAGCTTCAACGACGCTCCCCGACAGGAAAACAGAACCGTTTCGGTCAAAAGTAATTATTTTGAAACAAAACATCAAGCAATGGTGAGATATTAGAGAACTAGAACGGCACTCAGTAGAGCGCATAGTCTCACCTCGCGCACCCATTCTGAACAAAAATACCATTGGACTGATCACAACTATTGTGGCCCACTGCTATTCCAGCCCAGATATCCGTATCATCAATGCACCCTGTCACAGTGTCACATACTGCCATTATCGATTGATTTAACAACAACTTTTGTGCACAAGGCTAAATTGTTTTGCATCGACCTGTTTAGCAGTTCTGGAAAATACATTTTTATTTTCATTCCTATATGGCCACCAGACCACAATTTCTCTTTGATTACAGATTATAATTTTTTATTTACACTTGGAGTGGAAATAATTTCTTGGAATTATTTGGAGTGTAATTGGAAATTACACTTTCAGTTGTGAAGGAGGATGTCATAAATGTAATCATTCACACATTGGGTCGTAGATCGATATATGAAGTTTCAGATTTTCGGATTTAGATTCAACCAATTATGACTGGAGGCTTCTGATTAAACAAGCTATTGCAGAGAACCAAGCCATGAGGTCGAAGGAACTGCCTGCAGAGCTCAGAGACAGGATTGTGTCGAGGCACAGATCTGCGGAAGCCGACAAAAAAATTTCTGCTGCATTGAAGGTTCCCAAGAGCACAGTGGCCTCCATAATTCTTAAATGGAAGAAGTTCGAAACGACCAGGACTCTTCCTAGAGCTGGCTGCCCGGCCAAACTGAGCAATCGGGGGAGAAAGGCCTTGATAAGAGGTGACCAAGAACCCGATGGTCACTCTGGCTGAGCTCCAGAGATCCTGTGTGGAGACGGGAGAAACTTCCAGAAGGACAACCATCACTGCAACACTCCACCGATCTGGACTTTATGGCAGAGTGGCCAGAGGAAGTCAAACAGTTCAATCTTGGCTTCATCAGACCACAGAATCTTGCTTCCGACAGTCTGAGTCCTTTAGGTTTTTTTTGTTTTGTTTTTTTTACAAATTCTAAGCGGACTGTCATGTGTCTTTCACCGAGGAGAGGCTCTCGGAGCAACAACAGCCCAGCCCATCTCACACTGCCTTTGTACAAATAAAGGTTTTCACCCCACATCCCATCCCCTCAACCGAATTACATTGCAACAACAAATTATGCAATGTGTGGAAGGGGGGAAAACAATGTGGGGATAAATGCAAGAGGAGGAGAGGGAATGGAACGCAGTAGTGCAATATCTCTTTAGGAGATGCACTATGGAGATAAAGTGTTGGAAATTTGCTTACCAACAGCAATCAAACTTTATTTGTACATTTGCTACAGAAAAAAAAGTAGTAAAAATAAAATATCAAGGAAAAGTCTCACCTCTGTCCTTTGCTACCGGTTTCTGCACCTTTTTGCCTCTGCGACTCACAGGGGCCTTAGAAACTTTGGCACGCTTTCGGTGGGATGGCCTCTCATAGTCACTGTCGTCGTCATCAGAACCTGCGCTGAAGTCTGCATCACTGCCTTCAATGTCAGAATCATCTAGGGACAAAAATAGGGGGGTTGAGACTGGATTGAGAAAAGGTCTTTCATTGTTGTGATAACATTCCAGGGACCTCAGGATTCTGTGAAATGGAATAAGTATGGCAAGGCAGCAAATTGCATTATACTGAAAGTGGGGCTAGAGGCGACATGATAGCTTGAGAAAAAAAAAAACCAATTGTTATTTAAAACAAATAAAGTACATTTGAATACAAAACGGTTTAAAAGATGCTCGTCAAGAATCATTTTACATCATGTCAAGGCATTGCCCTCTCCAAATTACCACCACACCAAAGTGCATTAAAAACGAGCCACTGCCCTCGTCATAACAAGAAAAAAAATGAGTCAGCCACCAGGGAGCCCTCAAGATAAATAGGGATCAAAGGAGAAAAATCTTCAATGGCTGAAGTTATACTTTGTGGCATGAAGGGATGTGGTGCTTGTTAAAGGGGAACCCAAACGCTCAGACCAACTAACACGATTATATCCCTCGATACCCTACAAAATATAGATTATGTATTTTTCCGATTTGTGATTTATAAAATCGGTAATTTTGCAAGTAGTCAAAATTATCTTCACGATTAGCCGTGACGTCGCACCATAAAGACAACCACCACTTCCGTATTTACATTAATGAACAGGATTAAATAATTAAATAGATAAATGTGGGGAAATTACAGGCCCAGACCAGGAATCAAACCCAGGTCCTGTGGAAAACCGTACCAGTGCTCTACCCTCTGAGGTATCTGGGCGACCCTGACTGAGCATGCAATTTTCCCACACATACGATTGCCACTCTTTCCGTCATTGCTTACAACCATAGGAGCACCGACGACCTGAACATGAGGGTCTTCCTCCAATGGGGAGAAAAATCCATGTCCTCCATTATAAACACCACTGGGGGCATAGTGAAGAATGAATGATCGTTTTTTAAGGCCATTTTTCCCCGCTAGAGCGGGGGTTAGCCTTGCGGGCCCCATAACAATCATGGTTCCCTGTTTGAGGCAATGTTTTTATGGCCGGATGCCCTTCCTGACGCCAACCCTTAGTCGCCTCTTACGATGCGCAGGGATACGGTGTACCTATTCTAAACCGGGGTACACACCGGGATGGGGGCATAGTGAAGCAATTAGATTAATGATCAGGATTAAATAAATACTTACTTCCATCATCTTCTCTGGGCATAGAGGGGTACTAACTGCTGCTTAAAAACAGTGCAACCCACACCAAATATTGAGTGCCTCGGAAGTCTGAACCCATAAGAAAATACATTTTCTTTAAAACTGTTTTTTAAATATTGCAGGTAAATAAAATACCCTTATGGCTCATTACACCAAGAAAGAATGTGGAACCTGTGTGACTGGCTACATGCTTCCAGATAAAGCCAGAGGAAGGCATGTCAGTTATTCCATTAAAAACACCTTGGGAAGCCAAAGCCAAGTCAAAGGTAAAGTATTACAATCTATCTATAATTCCAGCAATCTCTGTGTGTCTGTCTGTGTGTCTGTGTGTCTGTGTGTTTGTCTGTGACCGCTGTTTCTCGACAACCACGGGTCCGATATACTTGAAACTTGCCAGGTATATTGCTGGGGACCCGAGGATGTGCCTTTTCAAGGTTTGTAATTAATCGGACAAGTACCTACCGAGCTATGTCCAAAAAACGCTTCAACCAATCAGAGAGCAGCGAGCTATCACGTGTGCCGAACCGTTAATGCAATGCAAGCGTTAATGCGTTAATGCAAGGCTTTTCTTTTTTTCCCTCTTCTCTTTCTACTTTTCCTTGCGATTAAATTGCAAACAGCCAAAATACGTTGGCGCTAATTGAATAATTGGCCATTAACACTAAAATAATCGTAACTGCGATATGCCAACTTCCGGACAGTGCAGCCTTCCATGTTGTTGTTGTTTGCAGCAGCTGTTTGCAGCAAGGCAAGGCTTTTCTTTTTTTCCTCTTCTCTTTCTACTTTTCCTTGCGATTAAATTGCAAAAAGCCAAAATACGTTGGCGATAATTGAATAAATGGGCATTAATAGATAGATAGATAGATATGCGATATGCGAACTTCCGGACAGTGTGCGCGTTACGAGCTGACCGCCATTACGGTACGTAATTCGATTTCTTATGCGCATTATTTCTCCCAATTCA
This sequence comes from Myxine glutinosa, assembly GCF_964187855.1. Taxonomy (NCBI): domain Eukaryota; kingdom Metazoa; phylum Chordata; class Myxini; order Myxiniformes; family Myxinidae; genus Myxine; species Myxine glutinosa. The sequence continues at coordinate 6,784 of NW_027616905.1, read as the reverse complement.
GTCAGAGCGAAGGGCGGAAGCGAAGAGCGTTGTTATTTTTTGTTTACGGGCGTACGGGCGGGGTAGAGCGTACGGGTAGCGTTTTTTTTTTTTTTTGGCAAGGAACGGGCACCCACGTACGGGCAATGCCCTAGTGATTGAAAACGACAGGAAAAAGCATTGCTGATAAACCTCATACTGGTCATCCTCGTTAATTGCCGACAATTGAGCGATGAGAATCCTAATTAGACTGATGAAGCTCTTGTTCAATATGATCATACAATCATGGTGACGTTCTAGTAGGCCCCTACTTTTACGATGACATTTTTGGTGCTAGGTACTTCACAATGCAACAGGTTTTGGTTCCTTATTTGGACGGTATTATGTCAAAACATTATGCCACTTCAGCAAGATTGAGGAAGGTGTGGTTTCAACGGAGGGGGGGGGGGGGGGGGGGGAGGGGGGAAGGGGGAAGGAGGAGGGGGGAGTGGAGAGGAAGGGGGGAACCGCCACATTATGCCACTACTGTCTGAAGCTGGCATCATTAAGCAATACCTTTGAGGTGGGTGGGTACACTGTGGCCTGGTAGAAAAGCCACCATGTAATCCAGATTTAACGCCACTAAACGTTTTCCTATGTAGACGCCTGAAATTCGTGGTTTATAGCACAAGACCAAGCTGTATACCAGAGCTGAAGGAAAACATTCAGAAGGCATGCGCTGACATCAATCTTTCCTTATCAAGAAGTGTTCAGATAATCATGTGCAAGCAAGTTAATGGGAATCAATTTGAACATTTCATAAATTAAAAATAAAATGCATGTGTGTCTTCTTGTGGGTCAAGAAGTCTGACACCCTGTATACCAATTTAAAAAAAAGTTATTCCTGCACAGGATTAGCAAGCAAAAGTCAGTGAGGCTGTGTCCATTTTAAATGTAAACACGAAATGCTGCATTTAAAACTATTGATTTACATGTTGAACACGCACCTACAAAACTATAGTCAAAGAAAATATAAATATGGAGCAAGCATTAAAACAGCACAACAGTAGAGAAATAACGTGATGTTTGATTTTCACAACCATAAACAGGACTCACATGGTGAGCAGGCAGCTGCATCATGGTCACTCTCTTCTTCCTCCTGCTCCTCCTCCTCATCTTCTTTCTCTTCATCTTTTTCCTTCTCCTTCTCCTTCTCCTTCTCCTTCTCCTCCTTCTCCTTCTTCTTCTCCTTCTCCTTCTCCTTCTCCTTCTCTTTCTCTTTCTTCTCTTTCTCTTTCTTCTCTTTCTCTTTCTTATCTTTCTCTTTCTTCTCTTTCTCTTCTTCACAAGCATCAGTCTTCTCCTTTGATTCTACCTTTCTTTCTTTAATATTTTTCTCTTTTTTTGGTCCCACCCCATCCCCCCCTCCTTCTTCTTCTTCTTCTTCTTCATCTCCCTCGTCATCCTCTTCCACCTCATCCTCTCCTCCTTCTGCTTCTGGTTCTGCCCCTTCTTCTGCTTCTTCTGCTTCTGCTTCTTCTCCCTCTCCACCTTCCTCACCTTCCTCCCCCCCTACCTCTTCCTCATTATTTTCTTCCTCTTCCTCATCCTCTTCCTCACTTCCTCTCTCTCGCTTGCCTTTGCCCCTAATTCAAGAAAAAACAAAAAAGGCAGATGGAAGAAAAACATTTTTTAGCAACACCAAGACGAACTTGGATTAAAAAAACACAAAAAACAATGCATTGTGACACCAAAAGCTGGCCAGCATAAACAAATAAATTAGAAATTTAGGGGGAAAAAATATATATATCAAGATTTAGCATCTGCTGGAGCAACAATGGGACACTGGCCGAGATAATTCAATGAAAATTTTCATACAAATGAAACTGCAAAATTATTTTTGAAGCATCAATTGAAAGAAAAATAATGAAGTCCATCAAACTCATATATTTATTTTATGACAACCACCAATTTTTTTTTTGACTCCATTATGTAATCAGTTTCCATGTACAACACAAGGTGTGCAATTGGTTTCGCAAAGAGACAAAAATCATCCTGTGTCAAATCCCTTTCAATAAAAAGAAAATCTAAAATTTGATCAGCCTCAACTGTGCAGCTCATGCTGGGCGATAATCACGACAGGGCGTTATAGTGCTTTAGATTTGCTATAGTCATAACGATAATGAAAGTTAATTAACATAACTGCCGTGCATGCACATGAGGTAAATCGCACCTTGAATCGTCGCGTATTGGCTGCATTTCGCGGGCTTTCCCTCCCCCCCCCCCCAGATATACCTGTATTAAATATCGCGCTATAAAATAAAGCAGGTGATATGTCACGGTATTCTCCAAAATGTAATTTATATGGCATATCGTGAAGCAATAAACATCAAAAACAACCAACTACTCAAGGCACCAAAAGTGTTTATAGTGTCAAATTTGGCGATCCGTTTGACTACGTTTTGGCCGTGCACAAAGTTTAGCACTCAAGGCAACATCATGTCAAATATAGAAGAGATCAGTGTCCTCGATGTGCGGAGTTTTGGCAACGAGGAGAAGCACAAACAAGTAATCTCGTTCTTCTCTCCCCTCCTCTCCTCTCCGTTCTCGCTGAACCGAACAGAGTGGGCAAGTGTCGTGTTTCATTTATTTATCCAACTTTTGGCACAACATGGGATTTCTTGGCATTTATTAATTGAGAAGTTCCACATTGAAGACCTTATTTTAAATGTCTGAAGACAGTCATGTATGACTTTTTCACAAATGTCCTAATGAGCAAGCAGCTTTCATGGTGTGTTCCATTAACGATCACCAAGCCAGACGTTCCATATTTGCAATTTTCCATTCCAGCTTTGCAAGCTGCTCGTCTAGTCGCTCGGAAAACGGAGCAAGCAATTACATCCAGGCAAAATGAGGTTTGACATCAAACAAATTGCAACAGAATTACGAAATAAAGAGTACAAACACATGTAACTCGATGGCTATTCAGTTCGTTCTGAATGTTTTCATATTAATGTTTTTAGGTAATGTTTTCATCTGTGTCTGTTTGTTTGCGTGAAGGGTATGTCAAAAAGTTGTGGACAGATTCAGATGAAATTTGGTAGATACGTTGGGTGTGCGACAAGAACAAAATGATTAGATTTTGGTGAAGATCTGGATCTGGATACTAGAATTTGTTTTAACGATTCTTCACCATTGAGAAATAGGGCCAACAACTATATATAGCACGACATCTCAAAAAGTTATGGACGGGTTCTGCCGAAACTTGGTGGACACGTTGGGTATGTGACATGGACAAATTGATCCAATTTTGGTGAAGATCAAATTCGGATGCAGATCCGATAATTTTTCAAGCTATTCTTCACCATTGGGAGGATCGGTCCAAAAATGACAGAGTATAATATCTCAAAAGGTCGTGGAGGAGTCATAGCTAAACTTGGTGGATGAGTTGGTTCGGTGACGAGAACAAGCAGATTAGATTTTAGTTCAGGTCCGAATCCAGATCCAGCCTATAAATGGGTTTCAAAATAAACTGTTCAGCCTGGCAGAGGTATGTGCTCCACCGAGTTGAGATTGTTATTATATGCTGCATGGTTTTTCAAAGCGTTAATTACATTATGTTATCACGATATTGCAATAATCAGGCCCGTTATTGTGATGCAAGTTTTTATGCCTCCGCCGACAAAGTAGCCGGAGCCATTATGTTTTCGGGTTGTCCGTCCGTCCTTCCGGAACCTCGTTTTTCTCAGCAAACATAAGTCCGATTGAGACAAAACTTTCAGGGTAGGAGTGACACCCATGCAGAATGTTTTTTTGACAATTGACGTCATAGGTCACGTGGCATGGCAGCCATTTTGGATTAAAAGCAAATAACTAAATCATTTCTCAGAAATCGCTGAATGGAAAAATTTGAAGCTTGGCACATTGTCAAGTACTCCCAATGGGGAACAAAAGCATGATAATGATGACATCATAGGTGAAGTGGTATACCAGCCAAAAATGTTTTAAACAAATTCCTCATCCTAAAAATCTGAAATTGCACGCACATGATCAATGACACATTTGTATTGAAATATTAAATTTATGACATCATAGGTCACATGGTTTGGCAGCCATATTGGATTGAAGGAAAATATTAAATAATTATATCTCTGAAACTTTCTCCGCAAGGTTAACCCCCGCTCTTGCAGGGAAAATGGCCTTAAAATGCCTGTTGTGTTGTTGTTGTATATCTCTGAAACCGCTCACCCTATCGATGCGAAATTTTACAAATATCATCTAACAGCACTGTTGCATCTAGTTTGAAAATGATGTCATAGGTCAAGTGGTTTGGCAGCCATCTTTGATTTAAAAAAACGACCCTTATCCAATCAACACTAAATTTCACAAACGTGATCCCCTACCCATACATATGCAGAGTGATGGCATCTACCCGTTGTGGGACTATGCGGAGGCATATTGGCAACAGTCGCATTGTTCTAGTTTCATTACGCTTCCAAGCCAAGTGCAAGCACATCTTTGCATTTCTGTTTGAAAATTTAGCAAGGTGGATTGAAGGGGGCATAGGGAAACAGACAAAGCAGCAACAGCCTTTGTTTGCACTTGCACATCATCAATAAAGGCAATTAAAACAGATAGGAAACAAAAACTCAAAGTTACAAGTGCAAGGAACATCACATACCGTACTAGTTATGAAACATTTCAAAATTGCTATGTCACAATGTATGGCATGTATGAGTCCCCATGTCTTGCACAATGAACGTTGTCTTGTACAATCCCGTAGGTGTTTCAGGTTGGATAAAGAATGAGAATGATACCGGGATGCAGAGTTGAAACCGAATGCATCCGGCAAATGTCAGTTATTACCCAACCAATCGACAATGATGGTCAGTCATCCAGAATGCATCCATGGATCGATTCCCTCTTAACAGAGGGGGATGGGGACACATCATCACAGGGGGCTTCCAAGGCCTCCAGACCAACGGGCACTGCAGGTAGCATTCTTTCAGAGTTCAGCCAAAGCAAACTAAGCAAAAATAGGTTTTCAAAAAAAAAAAAAAAATTGCTTGCGAGTCATGGAATTTATAACTATCTTGGGTGATAAATCTTTATTTGTAAAGTCTGAGAATAAAGAATAAAAACAGACAATTGAGAGAAAACTTCAAACAGGTTCTGAGGATTTTGCTCAGCTTGATGCTGCGGCAATGAAGGCCTTCAAGACCATTGGAATCTCACACGATGAAGCCAAGTCTATGGACCTATCACTTTGCCAATGCAGACAGGTCGGTGGTTTGTCTTCTTCCACCACCTCTTTCTGGTATTGCACCCTTTGCCATGTGCTTGATCTCCTCCAGGTATCTGCAGGGAGCATGCATGCTATCTCCAGAAGGGGGTTGCTGGTGGAAACTCACAAAATCTGGAATCGCTGCACACGTCCACTCATTCGTCCCTCTTTTTTCAAACTTCCACATTCTCTTCAATTTCATTCTTCTGTACAGGTATTCAAGGCAGTTGTTCACCACCATCTCAGAAACTGGCTTGATTAGACAGCTGCTCACCACCCCCATCCAAAACCATGATTTTTCTTCTACTCCCATTAAAATATTCTTCACCCCCCCCCCCCCACCCCCTTAATTTCCTTTTTTTCCCCCTTTATTAGAGCTTGCTTCTTTATCCATCTTATCCACCCCCTCATCGTTACACACATCCCTTGTTGTGTCTTCATTACTTGCGAAAATCGAAGATTTTTCAAGTATATTGGTTGGTTTTGTGCGTTCTGGCTCTATGTCAGTCGCCTTCAGATCACAATTTTCAATCGATCTTTGCTAAACCTAACCATATAGTAGATTTGGTCATAAGCAAGGAACCTATTGTTTTGGGGTCAAAGGGTCAACATAGGCCAAAGGTCACCAATTTTGTCGAATTTCTAAAACACTCAATTTTCATCCGATTGACTTGAAATTTGAAGAGGATTTGTGGCGGGCCACGTGAAAAGGGGGCTTATGGGTGTTCCTTGGGTAAACTGACTTTTCATAGTTTTCTGACCACCCGTAAGCCCCCTTTTTACGTGGCGCGCCACATTTGTGTACCATGTCACTGAATTCAACGACCAATTATTTTTGAGGTCATGGGCGAACAACATTTTAGGGATTTCGCAAGTATCCTGCTATTCACGACATACGTCCTGTTTATTTGTCCCTCAGCCCCGATGTTGGCATTCCCCCTTATTTATAGTTTCTTTTGATATGTTGCATTCTGATCTATTCTATACTCTAGGTCTTCCATGAGCCTCAACTGTATTTAAACTAAAATAAAAAGTTCCTTGCTTTAAAAGACAGAGGGGTGGCTAGAACAAGAATGAGAAAATAGACAAATAAAAGACTTGAGAGATGAAAAAGAAGATGTACTACCCAGAGCCACACAAACAAAAAAGGAGCATGGTCATGAAAAAAGGCTGGCCTGAAACAAGTTGATATGATGGGACAAAGGTCACCTTTTCACGAGATCTTCCCAAGAGATAAATAATAATAATACGAAGTACTAATCTAAAAAGTTATTACTCAATGATAAGCAAAGGACTAATTAAAAGATTGAAACCTATTTCCTAATGTAGTGAGGAAGTATCAAAATTAGACAAAACACAGGAACAATGCCTGGTACAGTCATATCTAATGGTGTCCACACCCAATATTGCCTGCTGCGGAACGACGAGGTCTTGTCTGCGGTCCATCAGAACCAATACCCTCTTCAGGCTCCCGAGAACGTGCAAGTGCCGCCTCCAAGTCTCGCTGGAAAATCTTTTCATCGATAGGAAGCCTGCACAAAA